>NW_027468565.1:8790000-8807500 GCF_046254945.1 Alosa pseudoharengus
TCTCTCTTTTCTCCTTCACTCTCTCTCTCTCCCTCTCTTTTCTCTGGCTCTCTCTGTTGTCCTTCCCTCCTGCCTTTTCCTCGGTGATAAGCAAGTGATTCTCTCCTTCGTCTCTCTCTCCCTCCCTCTCTCTCTCTCTCTCTCTCTCTCTCTCTCTCTCTCTCTCTCTCCCTCTCTCTCTCCATGACTGGGCTGCCGGGCCCCCAGGCTGGTTCCTCATATTAGCACCCAGGGCCATGGAGAGCAGGCAGATACGCATTGGCTGCCACTGCCTGTGAAAAACGAGCTTTGGAGAGGCAATAAATTGCATCCAATTTAGAGATGAAGGCAGAAATAAATTTCTCTTTTCTGAAGACTAAGGAAAGAAGGGAAGAGAGAGGGAGTGTGTGTGTGTGTGTGTGCGTGTGTGTGTGTGTGTGTGTGTGTGTTTGTGTGTCTATGTTTGTGTTTGTGTTTGTTTGTTTGTGTGTGTGTGTCGAGGGGAAGCCTCAGTGTTTGTCTCCCGTCATTTTTTTTCAATGTAAATTTATGTTCTTTGAAATTTGGCCCCTTTCTGTGTATTTGATTTGGATTCATGAGATCATTATGTCTCTGTGCACTGCTGTGCGTATGAATCTGTGTGTGTATGTGTGTGTTCAGCAGGTTATGATCATAATCGTTTTTGTCTCCGCTGACAGTTTTTTTTGCATCTTTACTTCCAGAAAGCGCCTTTGGAGTCAGACGCAGTGCTTAGAACAGATAAATTAATCAGACGCGATTTGGCATATGAGCCGTCTCCTCTCTGTCTCTCCTCTTCTCCCTCTTTGCATTATCCCAAATGAACTGTCCAAGCGGTTTAAGCTCTCCGCGATCCGTGCCTCCACAGACGTTGAAAATGAGCATATGTGTGCGCTCTCTCTCTCTCTCTCTCTCTGGAATGATTAAAGGAACTGTCTTGTAATGACCGCATCAACATTCCCCCTCTTCTTTTCCTTTCCTCCTCCCTTCCTCTCCTCCTCTCCTCTCCTCTCTTCTCCTCTCCTCCTCTCCTCTCCTCTCTTCTCCTCTCCAGTCTCTATGCACTCATTGCCACGCTCCTAAATGCTTCCAGAAACTTCTGTGCCTCTGTTTCCTTTTTTTTTTTTTGTTCGTCTCTGTTTCGTGGCACTTTGGCAAATGTCTTCTGAAGTCCTGAAACAAATCACCAGAACACTTCAAACTCAGGGAAGGGGTGGGGGGAAAAAAAGCTTGCATCTGCAAAATAAACAAACCTGAGGAAACTATAAACACCACCACCACCTCCTCCACACATATGCACCGTACCTTCTCCAACCTTCCCCCAACACCCACAAAATAAATAAATAAATATGTAAACCAACAAACAAACAAACAAACAACCATAAACAAATAAATATGTACTGTATGCCTCTTATGCCCAAACTGCTGAGAGAATGTGTTGTGCAGACCTGGTGCTTTTTTGCTTGGGTACCAAACAGAGTGGTGTGTGGTGTGTGTCAGGGCCTTGCTGTTGGCTGGCAGCAGTGACAGGCAGAGCCGTGGTAATGGGGAGAGGAAACACACTCCATTACACTTTTTCTCTCTGCTGGACCCATTCCGTCTCCGCTAGAAAAAACGAGCCATTTCAATATAAAGTACCATTACTATGCCCTGACATCCCAACTTTGAGGTGTCAAAATGACCTCCCAACCCCCTTAAAAAATGAATGCTTTTTTCCTTACCAGTGGAGTGAAAATGGACCTCTTGTAAAGAAAAAGACATTTGGTGTGTATGTGTATGTGTGTGTTTCTGTTATTCCAGTTATTCCTGTACAGCACCTTACTGTAATGGCTTGGTATTGTCCGAGTTGGGTTAAATATAATGGACAGCGCTTAGGGACAGTTCATTTTCATTTCAGAGAATTTTGCTAGGCCATTTCAGTGCCTTTATCAAGCTTTAACCAGATCCGCTGGTAGCTGTTATAGAATTGCGGGAATTGTCTAAATGATATCCATCCATCTACATATACATCATATGTTACGTAAAATCAGTTTTTGTGTTGAGATTTGTCTCTGTGTGACAAACAGAATTGTGATCCATCTTTTTACTCTGTCTGGAGTAAGATGTCCCTTTCTGGTTGTGTGGCGAGCGTCTCTGTGGTCTGTGGCGCTGCTCCACTCCACTCCACTCAGTCTGCTGCTCCCAGTGCTCAGCTCAGCTAATGAATAAATAACTGCACCCCCACCCCTCATATCCTTCCCTTCCACACACTCTCTCTTACACACACACACACACACACACACACACACACACACACACACACACACACACACACATACACATACACACACACTAACACACACACACACACACACACACACACACACACATAAAGCAAGGTACTCCTAATGCTGCAGCCGCAGCCTTGCTCCTGTCTCCCTTCTGCTTGACTAGCTAAATAGGGAGGGAGTGGGTATGATGGTGTGTGTGTGTGTGTTTGAGTAATCCTATGTATTTAGATGTGTTTGAATGGGTGTTTGCGTGTCTGATATAAAGTGTGTGTGTGTGTGTGTGTGTGTGTGTGTGGTGTGTGTGTGTGTGTGTATGTGTGTGTGTGTGTGTGTGTGTGTGTCTGATATAAAGTGTGTGTGTGTGTGTGTGTGTGTGTCTGATATAAAGTGTGTGTGTGTGTGTGTGTGTGTATGTGTGTGTGTGTGTGTGTGTGTGTGTGTGTGTGTGTGTGAATGCACACTCATGTGTGTCTCTGCTTGTGCACTACTTCACTTCCGCTATCTATCAGCATTCTGGAGGGCCGTCGCAACGTGTTGCCATCAAACATCACCATGGCTACCATTTCCCCACAATCCCATTCTCACCACTCACCCCCTTGTGTTCTGTCTCAACCTGCCGGCAAAACCCAACTGGACATGAAGACACAACCCCCATTCATTCATCTTCCACCTCCTCCACCTCCTTCAACACCACCTTTTCTTCTTCCTCCTCTTCTTCTATTTCTTCTTCTTCTCTTACTCCCTCTTTTTTCTCCATCTTCTTTACCTCCTCCCCCCCCCATCCACCCAAGGCTGTGTAAATTATGTAAGTGCAGAGAGGAATCTTGTGCAGTGAGCCTGTACCGTGTTGTCTCTGTGGTATGGTAAGAGAGATGCCACATTACACACTCAGAGACTACACACATACACATACACACACACACACACACACACCCACGCACACACACACACACGCGCACACACACACACACAAACACACACACACAAACACACATACACACGCATATACACACACAGACACTGCACACACCAGATCAATGAGGTGGATGGGTTTGTTTGAGTCTGACTAAGCCAATGGCAAAGCTTGGCTGGTGCTGGAAAATGGAAGCTGGGTTCAGTTTCTATGCAAAACATGTTATTTAAAAAAAAACACAACAAAGAGCAATGCAGACAGACCACAGGGCCATTTCTCATCTTCCACCCACCTTTTCATCATGGTTTTCAGAAAACGTAGGTGGGAGTGCTTTTATAGGGGTGGGAGTGATAGTGGGTTTTGCAAAAATGTGCTGGCGTCAGGAAATTGAGTAGTGCTAATGCCTAATTTTAGTATCTGAGAGAAAATCGAAGGCAAACGCCTCAACCACAAATGCACCAGCAGCTTTGGCGTCCGGTGCCTCAGCCGAGGCTTCCTGTCACGTCACAGGCACCACCAAAACAGAGAAAGCTTTTGGTGTGTATGTTAGTGTGTGTGTGTGTGTGTGTGTGTGTGTGTGTGTGTGTGTGTGTGTGTGTGTGTGAGTGTGTGTGTGTGTGTTATGTAACCTTGTATGTGATCAGTATCACAGAATTGGACATTTGGATGTGTGTGTGTGTGTGTGTGTGTGTCTGTGTGTGTTTACCTTGAGGCCCATCTGAAGATAAACACCTCTTGTGACTGTGTGCGCTTGCATTGCAGCAGCAGCCTGACGAGATTGGGGGGGGGGGGGGAGAATTCTGTCCAGTGCTGCAGGAGTCCATACAAAGCAAAAGAGAAAATGCATTAATGCACACATATACACTCCTCGCCACGGTGATGTGATGACTAATGTGGTTTTTAGTTAACTGGCCATCTCAAGCGTAAATCAATTGCCTTCCTTTCTTCCTCCTCTTCATCTCCTCCCTGACGTAAGCTCTCGCGCTTTTCCCTCCTTTTATTACGGGGACTCTGGGTCAGTGTGTCAGTGTGCCAGGGCCACTGATGCTAATGTGTTTTGACAACCCTTCCTCCCCCACCGACCCTTCCCCCCCTAAAAACACACATGTTCTCCTCCCCCACAGTGGGCCAGAAGATACCATTCTCTTAGCGGAGGGGTCGGTGCAAGGGGAGTGCTTCTGTGCATCGGTATGCAATTTTAGCATCGGAATTGAGTTTAAGATCAGGAAAGACAGACATCAAGCTCATCTCTGAGATGAAACTGATGGCACAGGTAAATCACGTCATGTATGGACCACTTTATTTATGACAGAATCGTACGAGATGCTCTCCTCCATACAAGATCCCTATAATTGAATAAAACATGGATGTGGTATTGTCGTCACTGAGGCGTAAGTTAATGTGGAAGAAAGGGACAATGAGGGAATGAACAATTAATGAGGAATAAAGTCAGTTCCCCCGAATAAAGATTTTATCTGTGCCTCTCGCAATTCTCTCATAGCTGCCTTGCAGAATTATTTTACAGCATTACAAAGCTCATATAATGAAGATGTAGAATGTATGCACACAACCAATATGTATAAATACTGGCACATTTTCACACATGTATACAAAGACTGTACATGCTCTCTCACACACACACACACACACACACACACACACACACACACACACACACACACACACACACACATTCTGACTCACACTCAGTTCCAAAGGAGAGGGGAATTAGCCTCTCACGGATATCTTAAAGGACTATGATGGACTGTGATATATCCTCCAGGCCTTTGCCAGCATTAAGTAAAGACCTGCAAGGTTAGGAAACGTCACATCAGGGCATTGTAATAGGAATTGACTGCTGACTTTGATCATCAGTCCAGGGTGTGCTTCAGCATCGAGTGCTGTCACACTGACTGGGTTACGCAAATAAGCAGGGAGGAAGCAGAGAGAGAGAGAGAGAGAGAGAGAGAGAGAATGTGAGAGAGGTGGAGAGGGAGAAAAGCCTAGAGGAAGGGAGGGAGGGTGGGAGAGGGAGAGAGATAGAGAGAGGGAGGGAGGGAGGGAGAGAATGTGATGGAAGGAGAGGGAAAAAAGCAGAAGAGAGGGTCGGAGCACGAGGGAATGAAAGATATTGACACGAAGAGAGAGCCGAAGGAAAAAGAGTGTGAGAGCGAGGGAGGAAGGGAGAAGCAGACGGAGGAGGGGCGGCGAGGAGAGACAGACAGTGAGGGGAGAGATCAATCCATGTAGAGAGAGATAATGTTATGTGAAAATGGGAATTCAAATCCATAATGATAATTTTACAAGCTCTGCAGACTCGCAGCGGCACACTCTCTGCCATGGCACTGCTCGTGCCAACTGCTCCATGGCTCTGCATCAAGCCCGTGCCCAGGTGCCAGCTAATGGCCGTATCATTGCCGTCTGTGCCCGGAATCTCACAGGTGTCACGCCCAGATCCTTCCCTTGTACGTGTACGCATCCCGAGAGTGGCTGGCAAAAACGGGGATGAGAGAAAGGGACCCATCTTGCCCTGGCCTGGCTTCCTGCTCCTGTTAAGAGGCGGTTAAGAGTGTGAATGTGCTTGAGCCTGGTCAGCCGTGAAGACCTCCCAACCTCCCTGCTGCGCGCGCACACACACACACACACACACACACACACACACACACACACACACACACACACACACACACACACACACACACACACACACACGCACACACACAGAGAAACAGCTGATCGTCTCACTTCTAAATGATGGTTCAGCCATGCTTTAGGTCAGGAACAGCTGATATACTCATTCTGGAAAAAATGTGGTTTCCGGCTAAGCTGCCCTTTATAATGGAGTGGCAGGTTTAATCCAAGCACTTGTGCAGCCCGATATTCGCTGAGTGAGAAATAAGAAAAGGGTGAATACATTCTCAAACACCCCCCACTTAAGCACTTAGCCCTGCCCATATTCACACACAAACACAAACACAACGCAAACACACACATACACAGAGATACATGCACAAACAGAATAACACATACAGTACACACACACACACACACACACACACAGACACACACACACACACACACACACACAAACAAATAGAAGCACACACACACCCACACATACACACACCTTTCTTTGCTGCTCCCTGCTTCTCTGTTAAGCGTCCCCCATTTTGAATGGGTGGTGTGGTTGCTGAGCAGCCTGAGCCTTGCGCTTGTCCCTGGACGCCTCCTCTCAGGAGACGCGTCCCTTACGCAATGCTGGACACAGACAGCTGTTGTTTTCAAGAGACAATTTCTTGTTGTGTTTTCTCATAATTCTCACATTCTCTAATGACTCTCATTGCCAGGTTGCCCTGCCATATCGAATATAAATGAGTCGACAGCAAAGCATTAGCGCGCGCGCGCACACACACACACACACAGACACACACACACACACACACACACACACACACACACACACACACACACACACACACACACACACACACACACACACACACTTGTATATTCAGCCATCACTCGCACATACACCCACACACGCACCAGCCACACAGTGGATGTCTTTGTGAGATAAAAGGCCTGAGCGGGGAGAACTAAAGACATGAACCCCGCGCACCCTTTACAGATTAGAGAGGTGAGGATCTGGCGAGAGGGGAGAGAAGAGGCAGCAGCCACAGCAGCAGCCCAGAGTGAGAGAGAGAGAGAGAGAGATGGAGGGAGAGAAAGAGAGAGAGAGAGTGGAGAAAGTGAGACACAGAGAGTGGGTAAAAGAAAAGAGATATAAGAGGAAAGGAAAAATATGGCCGCCACAATAATAACAAAGGCAGCAGCAGGATTGATTAAGGAAATGAGTAAGAGGAATGAAAGAGCAGTTGTTGATCCTGAACCTGAAAAAAAAGAAATAGAGACAGAGAGAAAAAGAGCGAGTGAGGAAGGAAGAGAGAGAGGAAGAGAGGCAGACATAGCGAATGAGAGAACCTCAACCACCACCCTCCCCCTCCCTCTAAAACACACACACACACACACACACACACACACACACACACACACACACACACACAAAAGCTCAAGTCACTGTCTGAGCTCAACCCAGGCACGACCTGAAGGTAGCAGGCCGCTGCTAGGTGCATCTCCTAACAAGCTGACTGTTCAAAGGCTTTTTCGTGCTCTGGAGAACATGAAAGGCGTGTTTAAAAATTTAAAAGCCCGATCTGTTCCAGTGCTCTGGAGCGGCAGAGGCAAGCAGATTTTTACGTCGCTGTAATTCCCCAGTCCCCTGCTTTGTAAATTAATTAAGATGTTTATGACAGCTGCTTTCACCTAATGGAATGCTTATAGACTTTGCCATTAATTATTGGTGCCTGGCTTGGCTACTACTCTTAGGTGTCACTGTGTAGCCATAGTATGGTGTGTTGCCCGATGCGTAACCCTTATGGCAGGAGAGTCTGATTTGACTGAACATAATGTGTGTGTGTGTGTTTGTGTGTGTGTGTGTGTGTGTGTGTGTTTGTGTGTGTGTGTGTGTGTGTGTGTGTGTGTGTGTGTGTTTGTGTGTGTTGTGTGTGTGCACCTGTGTCAGTGTGTCTTTATACATGCCTTTATCTGTTATGCTGCATGCATGTGACACGATGCATGGCTAGCATTCTACATGGTATAATTAGTAATAGCACACACGCTAAAAGTGTAGCAAACATGTGCACATGCTGTGTGGATGTCAGCATGCTATATAAGGGTTCTTTTCTTTGAAGATGTGAGCACCAACCTGGGCGTGTAGAGGTGTGTGTTTGTGTGATTGTGTGTGTGTGTGTGTGTGTGTGTGTGTCTGTGTGTGTGTGTGTGTGTGTGTGTGTGTGGTTTTGTGTGTGTGTGTGTGTGTGTGTGTGTGTGTGTGCATGTGTGTGTGTGTGTGTTTGTGCATTGCACAATTTTGTGAACTTGTTTGTTTCCCTTCCTGAAAGTGCAGTGTTGCATATTTTTCCATTTCCATACAATACATGACCAGGTCACCTCACAAACCTGCACAGTAGGGGCGAGGTTATCTTAACCTTTGTTAGTGACAATAGACAGGTACATCCAAAGCAAGCTCCACTGCAGGCTTTCACACCACAGCAGAACAAAAACAAAAGTCCCGCGAGCTTTGATCTGCACTGCGGCTTCAGCCCTGGCCAAGTGGGATGATCTGCTGGTGCATTGATCTTGCGTCACGGCAAGTCACCTGTACGAGGAGTATAATTACAGCTGCTTGGAGCACAGATGCATCATGGGGAATGTGTGCGTAGCGGGGCGCTCAGCAGAGATCTGCATTCTCACCTCCTGTGGGGTGACCCTCGGTAATCTTTGTGAAATCACTAAAGGAGAGCCAGTGTACTCTGAGTAGTTGCAGGCTCTGACCTGGCCCAGACATGACCCTGATCCGGCACTAGTGTGATGGGCTGTTCCAGCATAGATTGTTTTGCAATTATAATGACAGACAGAACTGTAAATGTGAGGTGAGAATCTCTTAGAGCTGTTGAAAATGTTGTACTTGACCTGTATTCATGGTATGGGGCATATGTTTTTTTTTGGACAAGGTCTCCAGGAGGCCTTTTAAATCAATTGAGCTTGTGGTTTCTGTCACCGTAATACCATTTATGGCACTTATGTCATGGATGTCAGAGAGGCTTCTGTTTGGGTACCACTCCTAGGCCATTACTGCCCGCTCTCATGTGCTTTTACACACAGCAGTGGAGGATGTGTTACGTAGCACTGCCTTTCCGCTCGTCTGTTTTCATTGCCTCGGCAGGAAGCCTCCAGGGTGTGTATTAGGATTGTCATCTTACTCAATAAAGCAGCAATCCTTCCTGTTAGGCCCTTGTACCCTTTCTTGTTGTTTTCCTTGTCGTTTCCTTTTTTCTGTTGTCTCCCCCACTCTGGGACGGTCATGTGAACTCCGTCTGACCTCACTCCGCTCCAGGCGCACCAGCCCACTCGTCACCTACCGTTCACATCCTCTTCTGCTGCACAATAGCCCGGTTTCATTCAGCGAGAGCAGGCGGTGCCCGTGGCATGAATGAACAGAGTGTTTTAAGCCGACCCAGGCCATGCCAACTCCCTTTCTCTCTCTGTCTCTCTCTCTCTTTGTCTCTCTCTCTCTGTCTCTGTCTCTCTCTCTCTCTCTCTCTGTCTCATAACTCTGAGATGGTGATGATTATGATGCTCTCCCTACCCCAGATTTAGGTGTTACACAATAGCTGCCTGCACAAAAATAGACACCACTTAGACAACATGTAATCCAGAAACAAGCACATTTGCAGTAGCCGACCCATTGGTTTTACACATCGATTTGGAATTAGAGCGAAGTGACTGACCGGGCGATAGCTCGCTCAGGGACACGTTTGGCTCAGATGTGGCCCCGATCAGGCCTCCATCCGTGCCTGAGTCATCTCCCATCTGTGTGACTAAAGCAGGGATTATGAAGAAGCAGGAGGTGGGGGGGGGGGAAGCCACAACGGTACTTTGACAAGTTTGTTGGAAAGTCCCGATGTAAACAGTGCAAATTGAATGAATGGTGTTTTTTCCCTCAGCAAGGAGACTTAATATCAGACTGAGGAGCATCGAGGGGAGGAGAGAGCAAGGGGGGTCATTTATTTTGCCCCAGCATATAAGGGAAGGGGAGTGAAGGGGAGGGAGAGGAGAAGAGAGGGCAGCGGAAGAGGGCCTGACCAGGCTGCCTGCTCAGGCGTAAACCCCGAAGGACCCCTTGTACTTACTGAAGGAGCCAGTGCGATAAATCAATAAATTACAGAGGCTATCATGTTGATTACAGCATTCTCCACATCACCAAAGTGCAGTTGTAGCTAAGCTTCTACAGTAATTTGATATAGACCACATCTATCATCGTCAAACACATACACCACAATTCATCCTGGAATGATCTGCTGCGATATATTACCAGGGTACAGAGTACCCTGCTGCGTTATAAAGTAGCTTGAGAACAGAAAGGAATAACATTGCATCATATGCAGTGGTTCATACTGAGTTTAATGCCATCTCATATGACTTCAATAGCATGACATGAAAGAGGAATCATAAGAGATCGCAACATCCATGCTTAATGAAGCCTTAGCTCCACCTCTGCCTTCTTGACACGATCCTTCCTATAGCTGGCTGGAGGCTGTCGGATGTCTGCCTATAGAGCCATGTGCTGTTCGCTGTGCAGCAGTAGAGAGGCTCCGCAGTGAACCCTCCCCCTAATAGAGCACCTTTGATCTTCCCCAGCTTTCGGCTTTTAATTATGAAAAACATGAAAAATAGATGGCTGCGCTAAGTGCCATCCACCACTGCTGCAACCGCATGGCACTCAGCTTATATCTACTCTCTCTCTCTCTCCCTCTCTCTCTCTCTCTCTCTCTCTCTCTCTCTCTCTCTCTTTCTTTCTTTTTTCCTCTCTTTCCTCCCCTCTCTTCTCTCCTCCTACTCGCTTTATGTCTGTTTTCTTTGCACATTGTCTATTAACTTCTGGTGTCTTATAACATCTCTCTCTGTTCTCCACACACACACAGAGAGAGAGAGAGAGAGAGAGAGAGAGAGAGAGAGAGATACAGTACACTTACACACACACACACACACACACAGATACACTTACGCGTGCGGGCGCGCACACACACACACACACACACAGAGAGAGAGAGATACACTTACACACACTCACAGTGTACCAGGTGGGATATCGATCCTGTTATGTGCAGTTTGTGTCTGTCATCTTATTCAAGTGGGCTCAATGACCTTACCAGTGAATACTTTCTTGTGTAAGGCATTATATGGTACGTGCCACAAGGCTAGGCTTGCAGTCGGTGTCAGAAATGAACAGAGGACAAATGTAAAAATGCCCCAAGAGATCTCAGAATGTCCCTAAATCTCAAGATCAAGGAGCAAAATGCGCCTCCAAGTTTTTGGAAAAAATAATATCCAATAGGCCAATATCTTAATCCTACGTTAGGTCCTAATTTTATTTTCATTAATTTCATTATTGTCATTCATATCGAGTGTCGGGCGGGAGGTTTACATACTTCCTGATGAACACACCACTACCCCCCCCCCTGCATTTACACATACATCTACAGCTCAATCCAGCTGAGAGAGAGAGAACGCTCTTTATTTTTACAGTATTATACCTTCATTTGAACATTGATCTCAGGACTCCTTATCCTGGAGGAGAGGAGAGGAGGAGAGAGGAGAGGAGAGGAGAGGAGAGGAGTAGAGACAGGAACACTTCTGCAGAGAGAGAGAAAGAGAGAGGGGGGGATTATGGATCATGTTTCATTCATCTTAGTTTGGTGGGTTTGCTGCTGTAACATTCTGCCTGGTCTGCCACGGAGAAGAGAAACAGCATCTAAGGGAGTTACAGAGAGTGAGAGAAAATGTTTATATGAGTGAGGAAGAGTGAGATGGAGGTAGCAAGGGAGGGAAGGAGAGAGGGTGAGAGAGTGGGGGGTAGAGAAGGATAGAGGGAGGAAAAGACACAGACAGGTGAATTGGCATAAGTTCAGCTGGAGTGATTGATGAAGTGCTGTCCTGTCATGCCTTGTGTCTCTGTGCCCTTGTGCGGTGGAAAGCCCTGCATTATTCTCTTGCAGTTGTTCTTTTCCTTCATGTTTCTTTACCTGATAAAGTAGCAGAAAACAATACTGTCCACCTATATTTTGGTAAATGTTTGGCTGATGGAAGTGAAGGATCCAGAGCAGAGGCACCTTTTTCCAATATATATGTATATGCATTTTATTTTACATCTGCATAAAAGCCACTGCACTTAGTAATCAAAGTAATACAGGTATGCATTACAGGTGAGATATCAGACAATTACAATGTGTATAATAATGTGTATAATTACTTGAATATATCTCAGGTTTGAATGAATTTGAAGTTTTCTGTAAGGTTATCATCAAGCGTCCAGGTGCATCAAGTCCTATGTGGGTTGGGAAACTCCTCAGTGGGTGGTTTTATTTGTCAATTGATTTCATTATGAATCATGAAAGCTACACAGAATTTTCCCACCAACTTAGACCAGAAGCAAAAAGAAAAAGAAAAAGCGCCCTTGCATCGAGCGCAGGGGCCTGTGCAGAGGCAGCTCTGTGGATGCTGTGTGACATTTTGTTGTGGTTTTCCTGTCAAGTCTGTTTCAACTAGCAAACATCATTCACGCTCACAGAAAAGCGACCGCAGAAGGTTCCGGCCAAAGATGGAGGCATGAAAACAAGTGTGTGTGTGTGTGTGTGTGTGTGTGTGTGATGTGTAGCAGCACACACCTTACTGCAGGTGCACTCTATGCGTCTGCACGCAAAAATTATGTTGGGGACCCCTGACTAACCTGAACGGCAAAACGCAAGCCGACACAATGAATAATGCCTCACAGTGAAATTCGGCTTGCAGTTTATTGCTATTAAGAGTGATTAGCTGCAGCAGAAGGCATCTGTGCAGATAATCAGATTCGGCTCCACGTCTCGAGCCTCGTGGGGCTCTCATTTGAATTTGCTGAATTTTTAATTTGCAAACACTTATCCGGGGGAAAGTGCACCTGGCTGCGTAGCACACGGGGGGCATTCCCTAGAGGTCAGCTATTGTACCTAGAACAGCCTACCCTCGCGCTGCTGGGGGCTTCATGCAAAGTCTGTGTTGGGACCTGCATGGGGGGAAAACCTACAGCCGGATTGTGTCTTGACTCTGGGAGCGATCTGATCTGGGGTCAGAAGTAGACGTGAAGCGCAACGCCGCTCGGAGGGGTGGCTCAGTGGAGCTGAAACTGATCCAGGCTGAATCCAGAACTGGACTTAGGCCAGATGAGGGCCAGGTCTCTGCCAGAGTGGGTAAATGTTAGATGGGGTGAGACTGAAGGTCGTCGGCAGTCTGACTGACACATGAGAAGCTGTCAGTCATAATCAGTCAGTCACACAAAGACAGAGTGGGTCAGTGGACTCTAGCTGCGACCACCTGTGGGCTTTTCCTGTATCCAACCGATGTGGGCAGTTAGAGGGCTAATGTGCGGTTTTGATGTATTTAAGGGCCCGTGTGAGTGGCTGAGAGAATAAATGTGGAATTGAAGAGGGGATGTGGAATGAGGAGAGAGAGAGGGAAGGGTGGGGGTGTATTTGTATATATGGGGAGGGCTAGAATTCCTTTATCAGACCGCAGGCCACAAACCCCACACAGCCACCCCATGCCTCCCTCTCTCTCATTTACACCCCTTCTCTCTCTCTCACACACACACACACACACACACACACACACACACACACACACACACACACACACACACATTTTCCTTATTTTCCTCATATAGTCACTGGTGAAAGATCCCATTTCCTCTCCTTCATGTCAAGTGCAGCACCAAGCTCCCTGGTCCCATGGGAGAGAGAGAATTTGAACAAGAGAGCAACTGAAAAAAAGGAACAAAAACACTTAGATTAGCTAAATAAACAGATAAATAAATATCTACAATTATCAGGGGTTTGTCCCTTACACAAACCCAGCACCCCCCCCCCCCCCCACACACACACACACCACCCCTACCGCCACCCACAGGCACATTTAACTTTCCCAGCACAAAGCCAGCATTCATGCCTCGTTATGTAAGCACCAGCGAAAACACCCTTCTACGAATATGAATAAAAATACAAAAGAATAACAAATCCCACCCACCGCCTGCCAAAGAAACTCAGTTTTGTAATAAGACTAAATTGTGTGTTTAATTTTTTTTTTTTTAATGAACACTCTGGCCCAGGGTGTGTGTGTGCGTGAGTGTGTGAGTAAGGTTGGGGAGCAGATGCTGAGTCCGGGTGGTCCGATGAAAGGGTCCCAGCTTTATTTTTGGTGAGGGCCACACTGGGATCGGGTTTCGGCCGTGGGGTTCAGGGCTGGATCATGAGCAGATTAGTCCGGGATGGGAATGCTGATGTACTGGGGCCCTCTCTTCCTTCATCTTGCTCTCTCTCTCTCTCTCTCTCTCTCTCTCTCTCTCTCTCTCTCTCTCTCTCTCTCTCTCTCTCTCTCTCTCTCTCTTTCTTTCTTTCTCTTTCTTTTTTTACCTCCCTTTATCTCTCTCTCTCTTCATTCCTCTCTCTCTCTCCCTATCTCTTTATCTCTCTCTTTCTCTCTCTCTCTCTGGATCAGGCCATGTAGTGATCAGCCTACTGTAGAGCCGTAGAGGAACCTGCTCCCCTCAGGCCTCTTCCATCCCTCTGGAGGCCCTGGCTGTATCCCTCTTTAAGCCCACCCTCATGAGTAGCCCAGATCCAGCAGGATTAACGCACGCCCACTGTCCAGCCTGGCCAGACACTCGCCTTGGCCACAGGCAGCTCTGTCTTACACGGCCATTTCGTGCAAACGCCTCATACCTCTTTCCAGAAGTCTTTTCAGAGCACCTGCCTCCGTTTGAAGCAGCTGCTAAAGTTACCTCGCCTGTTGTTCGCATTTTTGTCGTTATTAACTCGGGGACTTCTTTCCCCTTCTTTAATTTCATATTTTCCGCTTGCTCCTGTTGTTTGTAGACACATTATACAGCTGCCACGCAGAGTTCCAGAATGTTACAATGGCGTTCAGGGACTGTTTTGTCATAATCACCATTTGTTTAAGCACTCAACTGAGTAAGTTTGCATTGCGGTGTCCATACCCATAACAATGCCGATTATCAGAAGTGTGTGTGTGTGTGTGTGTGTGTGTGTGTGTGTGTGTGTGTGTGTGTGTGTGTGTGTGTGTGTGTGTGTGTGCGTGCTGTGGTTTGCTCCCAGTGGTACAATTAAAATTCCACTGGAGTCTCCAATCTGCCTCCCAGCCGCGCCTGCTGTTGCCTTCGCCCTTCGCCGCCCAACACCACCCCCACCCCACCCCCCCCGCAGTCCCTTGGCAGCCATGTATAATTCAGGAGTCGCTGCACTGTGCGCGGCGCTCCGCACTCACCTGGAGACTCGCCTAATAGAGAGTGGGAGCCCTCACCGAGGGGGGAGCGGACAAACGTGCGAAACATGCGGAGGGAGCGCTCTGTTCGCCGGACGGGGCGACAGCTGAGACGCTGGTGGACGGAAACCCTGGGCCCAGGGGCGTAGCCCGTCCGAGCTCTGATTCAGGCTCTCTCAGGGCAGCCTGCGCTAAAGGTTGTTCTGCCGTCAGCTGCCCTGTCCTTTGCTTTTGTGTTATTTGTTCGTACAGTGGTTTTCTTTTTTTTTGCATTGTTGTTGTTGCTCCCATGCCTTAGAGACAAACCTGCGCTTGTTTTTTTTTTTTTTTTTTCATTTTTTTTTCTCTGTCACTCTCTTCTCTTCTCGCTTGACACTAAGACGGTGTAATTTCCATGTCCTCTAAAACTAATTTGGATGTAAATCTGCTATTTGTGGATAATTCCATGGCGATGCATTAGTGTAACCTGTAGAGCCTGCAAAGTGAGTTGCTTTTAGTTAAAACCAATTAGAAATGACCAGAAATAACAGCGCCTGGAGATGAAGAAGTCATTTTTCTCTTGAACCTCTCTGGAGGGATGGCCCCCTCCGCGGAACGCTTAAGTGTTTTAGAATATTAGGGAGGGGGCTAGGCGACTGATTAGAATCATTGTGCTTTTTTAATCATTGCATTCTCGCATTTTACGAGTTTATGAAAGTCTAATAAGGCTAAAAGTGTGTCACCCGTAGACAGGGGAAGAGGGAGATAGAGAGAGAGAGATTGTTGGAATGACTTTGACCGTCAAACTTGCGGAGAGGTCTATACACCGATCTGACGAGGAGGCTCTGGAGATTACCAGTGCCAGGTCCCGGCATGTTTCTCCGGAAAAAAAAATAGAATTTACCGATAATTTTGGAGTGTGAGAAGCGAGCAGTGGTACTGAGTTCTGGAAGGCACCGTTATTTTGCAGGCTTTAATGTGGCTGAACAAGGGAGACTGGAATGAATTGTTGCAAAGTAGTGGCACAAACACAGTTGGAGTCAAAGCGAAACAACAAAAGGCAACCAGCACAGATTGGGGATGGCACCAGCATAACATTGTAAAGTTTCTAAAAAAATCATCTCTCTCTCTCTCTCTCTCTCTCTCTCTCTCTTTTTCTCTCACCCTCCATATATTTGGTCATATATCCATGAAGTATACTCATCTCCTATGCTTCTACGTAATGGAAGAATGAATGTGTACTGAATAAAGCATGTGTGCTTCTAAACGAGAACCATGTGCGGTGTTTCACCACATGTGGACTGTTTAACACAAAAGCAGCAAGCAGGAAGAGAGGAAATACATACAACAACACAACAAGTGGTGATTTATTTCAGGAGGTTATAAAAAATAAATATTGTACAAAAAAATTAGAAAAGAAAAGAATTTACATAACCAATTTGCAGTGAAAATTGGCATCCCTTTGCCTTAGTCCCTCTTTTAAACCAGACAACAAACAGCCCTATTTGAAAAGCCCTTTTCACATAGTCTCTCTCTGTGTGTGTGTGTGTGTGTGTGTGTGTGTGTGTGTTTGTACGTGCATGTGTGTGCTTGTGTGTGTGCATGTGTATGTGTGTGTGCGTGTGTGTGTGTGTGTGTGTGTGTGTGTAAGTGTGTGTGTGTGCATGTGTGCGTGCGTGCATGTGTGCGTGTGTGCATGTCTGTGGATAGACAGAGATGCACGGCGACACGCCTCACAGCAGCATGGACTCCTTGTTTTGCTCTGGCGGTGTCTGGGTGGGGCGCCCGTGCATGGAGCATGTCCTTGCGAGGTGGCTGAGGGGAGGTGAGCAGGCTGCGCTGGGCTGCGCCGGGCCTCCTGTCTCCCCCAGACTGAACAGTGAATGAGGATAAGTGAGCAGCGCCAGTCAATGAATCAAGTAGCAAGAAAGGGTAACAGCCAGGAGAGGAGGGGGGGGGGGGTGAAAAAGAAAGAGAGATGGTGACAAGAGACAGAAAGAGAGAAAGAGGGAGAGAGAGAGGAAAAGAGGGGGGGTAGAGAGGGACTATCAAGACTGAGCTGCCGAGTGAGGGAGTCAGGAGAGCGGGCGAGCGAGTCGTCTCCCCGCGGGAGCAGGCCTTGCATTAGGAACTTCCTCGTCTGTGTGTTTCTGCTACAGGTTAAATGGATCGCTCCCATTAGCGTCCTGAAAGGACAGCTCCATTACGTGAAGGAGACTGTAACTTTGAATGTCACGGTGCGCCAACCCCGGGGGCGCAACACCCCCCCCCCCACACACACACACACTCACACACACATCACTCCCCACACACCATGACCAACCCCCCCCCCCCCCCCCCCCCCCTCTCCACACACACACACACACACACACACACATGCGCGCTTTGTCTGTTGGGAGGGAGAGAACCT
>NW_027468565.1:8822500-8830000 GCF_046254945.1 Alosa pseudoharengus
CACACACACACACACACACACACACATACACACACACACATACACACATACAGATCTCCGGAGACACGCAGCTGCACTCTTCAACGCACAGACACAGACTATTTTATTATTAATGTCTCTACTTGGCCTTATGGAGATGTTTGTGTCAAGTGTTCCAAGGTTAAATAGGGCAGAAGTTGTGTATTCATCTGCGTGTGTGTGTGTGTGTGTGTGTGTGTGTGTGTGTGTGTCACAATAGAGAGACTATTTAAGTTATTTTAGTACAGCCTGATCATTGCAGCAGGATGCAGCAGATGCCAGGTATGCAGTAAGCTATGCCTCAGCATTATAGACATCACCATAACACACACACACACACACACACACACACACACACACACACACACACACACACACAGACACACACACACACTGAACATCAAAGGGCAGCTCTCGTTCTTGCACGTTTGCCGCAGCGCTCTGGAAGAGAAAGAGCTGCAACCGTTAAGCCACAGAAACACATGAGAAATGAGTGAGGGAGATACCCTCTCTCTTTTCCACTGCTTTCTCTCTATCCCTCTCTCTCTATCTGTCTTTCTGTTTCCCCCTCTCTTTCTCCCTCCCACCACTCAGCACCCCCCCACACCCACACCCACACACACACACACACACACAACCCCCCACCACACACACACTCAACGCCAAGTGTCATGATGTTTTTTTAATGCATCTCTGGCTGTTGTCACAGTCGACCCCACCTGCATAGTTAGCTGGCGGGCCATGCTGGCATCCATTCTGATGAAGTGGCGTTGGTCCTAATGATGCGGTGGGCCCGCTTTAAAGATCACGTTCATTTCTCAGTGCGTGTGCTCATTAAGGAGCCGTACAGCCCCGTTTCTAATTTACATCTGTCCCGCAGCATTGCGTAGTCCATAACCCTGCTGCCCACCTCCCGTAATTATTGAAAAATTGACTACAAATATGCAAAACTTGCTTACTGTGAAATATTGAAACATATACAGTATTGCAGTATATCAGCTACCCTGTATTTTCTTTGGATAAGTGTTTTTAGGGTTGGTTAATACATTGATATTCAGTTTCTTTTTACCAGTCTCCTGGTGTGTTTTTTTATTGTTTAAGTACTGTTTTTTAATGTTTTTGATGAAAGAATTCCTTGCTGTCGTATTAGTGTGTTCTTATTAAGCCTCCATGATTGAATGAATTTGACCTCTCTTGACTGGTGTAGTTGATGGAAATAACCGGAGTGTAGAGTGGAAGAGAGCAATATTATCTTGAATTGTGAAATCATGGAATCAAGGTCAAACCACGAGACGTGACATGCCCTTATCCCTAAGCTTCATGTTGGGGTTTCAAATGGTCTACTTTCATCTAATCTGTGAGAATAAAGCTACAAATATGAATGCACAGATATGTCTTAAACTTGATCCCAAGTTGCACCTTAATGGAAAACTGGTTTGCAAATGCAGGAATGTAAGAATACACTACTCAGTCTCTCTCTGTGTCAGTTGCCTTGTGGTTAAGATCCCAAGAGATTCCCTGAAAGGGAGGAAAATCTTGGAATAAATGCATGTCACACTCACCTCACTTCCTGTTTCCACCACACTCCCAAGCACGCATACACACCCAGTCATCTCTTTTCAACAGATTTCTCAGTTGGTAGAGACTGTTGACTCTTGTGATTTAAGTTGTTGAAGGTGCTGTAACAGGATTTTTTTATTATTGTTTTTTATTTTATTTTGCTAAGCAGTGCCTAAACTACTGTGAGGAAGTAGTGAAGCTATCTCCTACATTTGTATTTGAGGGAGGGCTTTAGAAATGTATCATGTCTATGAAGATCTGTGGCATTTATCTTTGGTTGGTATTACAGTAATGACCAGATTGCATCTGCACCAGATTGCAGCGAACACACTCTGTGTTATGAGCTTTTATGAGCTGTTGCGTAGTGTTTTTCTATACTGTTTGATGTAGCCAAATAAGACTATGCAGATGCATGATGTAATAATCATGTTTTTTGTACCTTTTTTATTTTCTATCTTTATCTTTTCTTTTACCAATGGATTTATTTTATAAAAAAAAACAGAGACTAGACTAAGCCAATAATCCCTTCAGCAAGTTTACATTGTGATCAATGCTCTGTAGGCCCGGTGCCATTCTGTTGTGTACAGTATATATATATCTGTGTACACTCCAGGTTTGTGCAGACTCTGCTAATTATTTTGGGCCTATTGTGCCATGCCTTCCCCACCCTGCACTGTCCCGTGTCCTGCAAACTTAAAGGTGCAGTGAAAGACTAAAAGTGGGCCAGGCAAGCGTGGGCCTGGACCCTCCTGTGACCTACCTTGCTCAGAGGTTCCCGGGGAGGGAATGCGGGGCGGTGACAGGTCTGCTCCTCCTCGAAGGACCACATTACTAATGTGAGTGCGTGCGAAAGGAGCGGCGGCCCAGTGATGAATCGCTCCTGCGCACCCCTGGCATCCTCATAAGTCAGGCGGAAGAGAGAGGAGAGGAGAGTCGGGGAGAGGAGTGGCACACCGCCGATAGGGCCTCCTGTCCGGTCCAGTGGCTGGTGTGCTCAAGTGACTCTGGCTGGAGGTGATAGGGGAACAGGGGTGAGCCGCCAGTCGGGCGGTTGAAATAGAGGGAGCTTAGAGGTAGCCTCTCAAGGCCCAAATTACACATGTGCCCCCCCTCCCACACACACACATACACACACACACACACATACATACACACACTACCCCTATCCAGCCCCAAACCCTGCAACCAGGTAGCCCCGAGATGCCCCTCAATCTTCTGCTGGAGAAAGACCCTCTCCTGGCTCCCCAGTGCCTCTCTAAGTTTTTATATAGCCGTCTGCAATAGCACAAAGGCTGGGCGTGCTGCGCTCCTCGGCCGTGCCCCATGCTTGTTTTAATAAACGAGCACAATAAGTGCTGTGGCGTTCAGGGAGGCCTCACTGGGCCGCGGCAGGGACTTGACATAAGGGCAGGACTACAGTAGGCCGGTAAGCTGACGGCAAGGTGGCTCTACAAATCAGCAGCGCTCAAGAAACTACACTCTCAGAGTCAGGGCCAAGACTCTACACAGACATCTACACAGTTCTTTGGTGTCTGTGTCAAAAGCACATGAGACTCAAAAGAGCAAAATTTGCAAATAGTACAAATATGACATGTAGCATATCAACAAGACTGTTCAGGCTCTTGGCTCTGTAAGGCATCTTGAGATAGTTTCAATTCTTAAAAGTGCTGTATACTGTAAGTAAAGCTGAATTGAATTGAATGGGGAAATTATTTAAAAGTGCTATTCAAAATGACTGAATAGCTCACCTCTAAAAACATGTACACCAACACTGCATATAGATACTGTCCATACACTAGACATACAGTGTACTCATCTCTATTATCCTTGCGTGATATAGAAGGTTAACTATTTTGTTTACAGCCAGGACACCGCCCCCCCCCCCCCCCCCCCCCCGCCCCCATCCTTACGTTCTCTTCTCACAGTTGAAAAGGCTGCACGGTGAAGTTGCATGTTGTGGGGAGGGGGGGTGGTAAGGGGGGAGGTTGTAGGTTTTGACACCGGGTAATCCATCAGCATCTGCAGGGGGTCTCTCTGGTATGTTCTTCAATAATGAAGTTCATTCGTTAGCGCAGCTCATGAAAGGCCAACAACGTCCCCCCCCCCCCCCCCCCCCCCCCCCACTGCCCTTTTCAGTGTTCCGGGGCTCTGCGTCTCCTCTTACGGGAGTCACCACCCCTAACACCTACCTACCACACCTCCCACCACCCCCAAAAAAACATAATCATGCTTTTCGTAGCGACAGCTCGCGCCACAACTGCTGTGCCACATGAAGAATAAGCAAGTCCTATTACCTATCCCTCATGCCTGGTTATAGGCATAATTATCACAGGGAAAATGACCTGGCCTACTTCACAGGAAGGGGCTGGGGTAACAAAGCTCCCCTCTAATCACTTCTACTCCCCTTCCCCTGTCCAGTGGAGATGTATCTGTTTTTATTGAAGGTGTGTCTGTGGGGGGGGGGGTTCATTAGAATGCAGAGGGTTGGGCTCCCTCCTGTCTTGCTGAGTCTCCCATAGCTGCCTGCTATGCCTAGTATGCATTCTCTCTTCCTCTTCTTCTTATTCTTATTCTTTCTTCTTCTCTCTATTGCTCTTTCTCTCTCTCTCTCTCTCTCTCTCTCTCTCTCTCTCTCTTTATCTCTTTCTATTTATCTCTTTCGTTTTCTCTTCTTTTTTCTCTCTGTTTATCGGAGTTTATAGGACTGACGTGTCTTAAGTCAGTGATTATAGGCTATTTGATAATTCGCTATCATGGATATAAATTGTGGATTACTTGTCATTCTGATACTAGCTGTTGATGTACTGTGGAAATCTGTGCAGAATCCAACTCATCTTTTGCATAATGCTTCAGTTATATATTTGGTATATATCTGAGGGCTGTGTGATCCTGACATAATGTGAATGCTTTATTAAAACTCTAGTGTCTCCTTCAGAGTCCGACTGGGTTCATGTTTTAATATAAAGAATTTCACCTCCCTTTCCTCACCAAATGCGAAAATGCCCAAAGACAAAGGAGCTGGCTGCACACCCCTCGCTCTATTAAAACTAACGGAGCGATGATGACAGCAACAACCAAAACAGATTCCAAATAGGCGCCCCAGGGCATGTGATGTTTTCAATTAGGTTGAGCAGAAGAGGAGTTTAATGCTTATCAAATTGTTTACTGCCAAATGCCTCCACGTTATTTATACCTGGAAGGGCTCTGAATGTGATCTTGGGGGGTAAACATACACTCTTCTGTACAATAGGGCCAGGGTTTGTGGTGTGGAAAACAGGCCTTTCATTCCCCTCATGCATAATGGAAATCGTTAGGGTTCTCTGAGATTCGACTTAAGGAGCAGCTAATGTTGAAGGGGACTCGGGCTCGGACGCAGGCTGCATACACACAGGCGGTTGTTGTGGGGCTTAGGCCTTGCAGCTGGGCCTCAGTATCCAGTCCCATGTTGGACTGCATTTTCCTTCACAACAGCATCTTTGTTTATAGCGTTGTATCACTCACAAAACTCTTCAATTTGAGAAGTAAGTGGATATGGATATCATTTGTTGTGTCAATGATGAGAGACAGTTGAGGTTGAATCATGCTGTATAGAGATGCACTTCGATCTCTATGTTTTATATTAAATTTAATTCAGGATTTATTGAAGAAGAAAAAAATGTGATTTATTAAAACTTAGTGTCATTAAAATATAATGGCATGATAAAACCCTCCGCTGCCACAGATTGGATTTATTTAGCCGAAGGTAATGTTGGAATTGTAGTCATCCGTTACAAGTGCTTGACCGCCAGTTCGGTAGTATTGCATCAGAGAGTGGCAAGGACCCCAAATGTCACCAGGTGCTTGGATAATGATTTTTGTTGACGGCAGACCAGCCTTTGTTTTGGGCCTTGACAGGGGATTTATCTTGGGTCTCTCTTTGTTTTGAGCTCTTATTGCCCCATAAATATGTCTCCGCTTACCAGCACCACTGGAGTGGCCTGGGGGGGCCTAGAGATGGAAACTGCTGTGCGGACTCTAATGGGACAGGGCACTGATAGGTGTGTGTGTATGTGTGCATGCGTGTATGGGTGCATGCGTGCATGTGTGTGTGTGTGTATGTGTGTGTGTGGTTATATGTGTACATCTTTCATAGTGTCTCTCCTAAATTCCTCACGTTGCTCTGATTTGAGGTCTCCACTGTGATGGTTTACTTTTCCTCAACGAAAAGGGACCCAATAGTGTTGTCTATTTATCCTGGAAATAGATATTCCCCATGTTGTCTGTGTGATTTATTGAAGTCTGTTACACAGGTGGAAGCCTCAGGAAATTGCCTGGAATGGCTCTAAATTGGTTTATGATTGTCTCTTATGGCTTTGTGTTGTGTTGCGGTTTGATATTATGGCCCGCTCCCTTTTGCCGTTTATATTAAATTGATATGTTGCTGTTTCTGTCGCGTGTATTCATGGTCTGATTAATTCAAGAAACATACGAGACAGGCCTGTAGAAATTCCCTTCGTCACTGTGGTCTGCATCGTTCAGCGTTGGAAAGTGAAATGGATTTTCTATGTCACATTCCAGCAATGGAAGCATGTGCTGAAGGTCCACTATTTCTCTGTTTAATGCGATCGCAGGGGCGGGAGACTGAGCAGTTTCCGCAGAGGCAGTGTGCTGACCGCTTGCTGTCAGGCTCCAGAGCAGAGTCCTGCAACGGGTCGGGTATCCGCGGGTACCCGATGGGTACCCGCAGAAAAGTTGCTAAAACGGGTAAATTATGACGTCCCTAAAATGTACGGGCGGGTATGCGGGCGGGAAAAGAACTCCTTGCGGGCGGATACGATGAGAACCAAAACAGTATAGAAATAAAACATCATTGAAAAATATGTGACATTTTGGTATATCTATATTACTATTACCACATCGCAAATATGTGTTTTATTCAACGATACGACACTTGACCCATCACATCAGTACTGCGACTTTTGAATTATTTGTTTGATGCATCTATGTGTGAAAACATTAAACAATATAACCGTCTCGTAGTTGGAGCGCAAGAGAGTAGGCTAGGCTACAATGGATGAAGTCAAGGTAAAGTTGGCTAGTTGCAGGCTCAGTTTGTTTTTTTCTTGTTCTCTTTGTTTCATTAACAGGTCCATTTTATGTAGAATAATGTTCTGATGCAGCAAGGTTTGGGCTATGTGTCGTTGTTGTAAGGTTTATCCCTGAAGCAAAATGTAAAAAAAAAAAAGGTCGCCCTTTACGTGCTTCAATTGTGCAAGAGAAAAAATAAAGCACATTCATTTGAATGATTTTAGCTTGTGTGTGATTTATCGCGGGCACGGGTCAGGTAACGGGCAAATTATTAACGGGTCCGGGCGGGTGCGGATTTAATTTTAATATCACCACAGGTGACGGGTCGGATGTGGTGCTGAACTTCTTGGGTGCGGGTGGGGCGGGTCTAAAAAAATGGACCGTGCAGGACTCTGCTCCAGAGGACTCTACTGCTTTGCTTTCAATGTCAGTGTAGTAGTGTGTCAATGGCTCACCCTTACTGTTTCTCAACCATTGGATCTGGACAACTCTTGTCATGTCTTGTCACATGCACACACACACACACACACACACACACACACACACACACACACACACACATACACACACACACACACACACACACACACACACACACACACACACACACACACATACACACACACACACATTGCACAGGCACACACATACAGTAAACACACACACACACACACTCACACACACACACACACACACACACACACACACACACACATACAGTACACACACACACACACACACACACACACACACACACACACACACACACACATACACACACACACACATTGCACAGGCACACACATACAGTAAACACACACACACACACACTCACACACACACACACACACACAC
>NW_027468565.1:8832500-8835000 GCF_046254945.1 Alosa pseudoharengus
TGTGTGTGTATGTGTGTGTGTGTGTTGAGAGTGTCTGTAAGACAGCCAGAGTATGTTTTGCATACTCACTATTTTACCTACGGTTTGTTTATAAATGGTGTGTGTGGAGGGTACTGTTTGTGTGTAGGAATGTTTGTGTCTTTTTTATTTTTCTAACTTTGCCTTTATATGTGGTCTTGTGTGTATATTATTGACAACTGTCCATATGTGTGTGTGTGTGTGTGTGTGTGTGTGTGTGTGTGTGTGTGTGTGTGTGTGTGTGTGCGCTCCGATGTGTCAGTTGAGATATGTGTCTTTTCTTGTCCACCCACTCTAAAACACAGGATTGCACAAAGCTCTCTCAGCAGAGGCTTCTCTACCTCTCACAAACACAAACACACATACTCAACATTGTAGCTCTGCTCTGATGAACTGTAGGTAGTCTTCAGACCTAGCTGTTTTCCCACCGCCTTACCACACGCGCACACACACACACACACACACACACACACACACACACACACACACACACACACACACACACACACATACTGAACACGTACTGCACACACCACACGCATGCTGTGGAGTTGTTGTGGGTGGGGGGTCCTCACTATGTCATCTGGAGATCAGTGTTGTATACGGGGCTGTGGTCACACAAACCTCACAGTGGAGAAATCAACATTGGCAGATTAACACTGACTGTTTCTGTGTGTGTGTGTGTGTGTGTGTGTGTGTGAAGAAAATATCCATCTGCTTTTTAGGGGAGGTTATTAGCAGTGACCACATAGGCAACTTGAAAGGTCACTAACAATACAGCCCCCCCCCCAAGTGCGCCCCTGCTAGTAGTGCTGTACTACTCTACGCTGGTTCCCATGGATTCACTCTCAATCAGAGAGTCGAGACAGTGCCTGCAAAGCAAGACATCATGTCAGCCTCGTCACGCTTGTGTGAGCGCGTACACGTACCACTCATGTAGTCAGAGTGTCGCAGACTAATCACGAGAGTGCGTGTGTGTGATAACAGGCTTCAAACGACCCACGTCCTCGACCTCCGCCACGATCCACTGAGTAAGTCAAAGAAGCGCAACGCAAGAGAGCCCTCACACTTAGCTGTTACAACAAAAACGGCGAATGGCAGCATTGCCCTGACGATCTTCGTCACATCGGCGGAATCACGTTTTGTTCATTAGACGGAGCGTGGCGTGGCGCGGTGACAGATTAGTGTTGACACAACACGAGTTAATTTATTTTTAGGGACCTTAATGGATCATGCAAGAGGTCGTGATGAAACAGTCATTTGTGAGATTTATGGGATCAGGTGCGGGAGAGCACATTTGCATAGTTTATTTAGCCGGGTGAAGGCGCCGCTATCTGCCTGTTTAACGGGGAAATGATCACAAGAGCGTACTCCTCCCAGTGGATGAGCTAGAGAGTGTGTTTGTGTGTGAGTGTGTGTGTGTGTGTGTGTGTGTGTGTGTGTGTGTGTGTGTGTGTGTGTGTGTGTGTCTGTGTGTGTGTGTGTGTGTGTGTGTGTGTGTGTGTGTGTGTGTGTGTCTGTGTATGTGTGTGTGTGTGTGTGTGTGTGTGTGTGTGTGTGTGTGTGTGTGTGTGTGTGTGTGTTTCACGGCGAGGACGTGACATGGAGAGGGCTGGGGATGGGAGGCGATCCCATGGGAGTCATTTATGATTATTTATTCTGTTGTGTCATGTCATGGTCATTATTTTCTGCACGCCCTGTTTTCAAAGACTGAGGGTGAGAGAGAGAGAGAGAGAGAGACAGAGACAGAGAAATAGTTTTAAAAAATGCTGAAGCCTAGTTTGAGGCATTGATTTTTACACTGCCTATCATTTACTGTTGCAAGATGATTGTGTTGAAAGTGTTGCTTCCTGCGCAAACGTGTTTAGTGGCGAGCCGAGCCGATATGGACGTACTTATTTATGGAAATTCAACATGGAGCCAGTCGTGGGCCAGAGCCAGCTTTCTCTAAAACCTCAAATCAAGGCAAGCCAGCTGGTTAGGGGTCTGAGCAGATTATCATATGAGAGAGAGAGAGAGTGAGCGAAAGTGTGAGTGTGCATGTGTGTGTGTGTGTGTGTGTGTGTGTGTGTGAGAGAGAGAGAGAACGGGATAGAGAAAAAGAGATGGAGACATGGAGAGTTGAGTGGGGAAGATCACAAAGAGACGAGAGCTAGAGAGTGAAGACTGGGAATGATAGATTGAAAGAGAGAGAGAGAGAAGGAGAAATGAGAGAGATAGAGAGAGGGAATATGAGGAGGATAGATATAGAAACTCATCAGAGAGGCAGTGTGAGGCGAAGGGGATCAGTGTGGTGTGGTGTGGTGCGGTGTGGTGTGGTGCTGTGCGGTGTGGTGCTGTGCGGTGGGCTTGGAGGCAGGGAGGGGGCGGCTCTTAGCGGCAGCCCAGCAGGAGGGCACCGGAGCGGGGGGAGGAGATGAGCATTCTCCTGGAGGGAGGTCAGCCAAGAGGGCACCAAGCTGACACACACGTGTCACACACA
>NW_027468565.1:8845000-8847500 GCF_046254945.1 Alosa pseudoharengus
CCAGGAAAAGAGAGATGAACACAGATTGTCTCTCCCTCAGCCCGTCTCTTTTCCTCTCTCTCTTTCTCTCCTCCCTCCCTCTCTCTTTCTCTCTCTCTTTCACTCCCTCTCATTCTTCTCTGTTGATTTTTTCTCTCTGTGTATCTCATTCCACCACAGTGACATGCCCATGCACTTTTTCCAGCGCAAGCGTGAGAGAGAGAGAGAGAGAGAGAGAGAGCCTCAGCGAGTCATGATCCAATTGCTTACCTCCTCGCGTGTGACAAATGTCACATTTGCAGGGGTATCTGGTGTCGCCGTGTAAGAACCCTAAAGATGTTTGGTTAAACGGTGACAATGGCAAGGCGGGGTCCCGACAGCTTTGCGGGTTCCGTAGGTGTTCGCACGGCAGGAGGGCCACACGTTGTAAACATCATTACAAAGGCTTCAGTGGAGTCAGGGGAGACACTTAATGACAGAGTGGAGTCTACTGCAGCGGGATGAGAGAGAGAGAGAGAGAGAGAGAGGGGGAGAGAGAGAGAGACAGAGGTGTGTGAGTCAGTGTATGGGTATGAGGCGGGTCCAGAGGTTCTGTATCAGCCCAAGTAAACAAGGAGGAGAAGGCAAGGTAGACAAGGAGCAGCCCTGTCAGACTCCAGGCTACCTTGATGTACCGTACTCAGGTCTTGGTGTCAGGGTGGGGAGTGTACTTACCAACAGTTACCGAGAGGCTAAGAGGTTCACAGACAAAAACAACTGTCAATAGCATCTGATACATTTCGCTGTGTTGATGTGCGCAAACACACTTTATATACACGTGCATTTACTTTGTGTGTCAATAATGCAGACACGCATCAGAGAGACTTTTTAGTTGAATGCAATCTTTTCTTTTAGCATTCAGAGGAGATAAGTCCTGTCCCAGGGGTTGAGCTGAGAGTGCAGAGAGTGTGTGTGCATGCCTGCGTCTCACCCATGGAGATGAGCTCCAGAAACAGCCAAAGACCCAGCAGGGGAGACAGACCTGGAGGAGGAGAAGAGAGGGGAGGAGGAGAGGAGAGAAAGAAAAGAAGGATGCATTTGAGACGAGGGGGGAGGAGAAAAGACAGCAAGTGACACAGAAAGAGAGAGAGAGAGAAGAGAGAAAGAGAGAGAGTGGCAGAGGTTGAGCAGAAGAGGTGTGCACCAAGAAGTGTCTTGATTACTACAGGGGAGGGATGTGCTGATTTGTTTGATTGGGTTGGCCTGCCGAGGCCGCCAGGGGGCCACTCGTGGGTTACCTCCACTCCCACTAGTCTGCTGATGAGGCACCTGAACTCTCCTGAGAGCAGTCGAGGGCTTGTGGTCCTCCACAACGCAAGGTGGCGCCACAGAGAAGTCTTTTTTATTTAGAAAATTAGGCCTATGGGCATTTCCTAGATGGCGTCTTCAGCAGATATGGCTATGACCTTGACCTTAATGCTTGTCCAGTGCTGGACTGTGAAATGCCCCATATCTGAGAAAGACATTTTATTTTATTATGTGGAAAACAATAACGTGCTGTCTTTGGGCTCTGCAATGATATTGCAAGGTTATTTTAATTAGAAAACTGTGTTCACTGTGTCCATCCTAACCATCTTGACATTTACTTTATTGCCTGGCTATCATCCTGTTAACTTGCTTGCATGGTAATAGCACTTGTTTCTTGTTGACATGTTTGGAACTACTATTTCTGGTAGGTGAAGTCAGCAATATAAATATTTTAGAGTGGCTAGCTTTCTTTGAACAGCCGTTGTGTAAAATCGGTAGAACTCTGAAGTCGTAGGTAATAAGACCTGTGTTCTGGTCATAGGCACAAACACACAAACAGACTTCCTTACCCTTCTTTACTTTCTACTGGCTGAAGGATGAAGATAAATTTAGATTTGTTACAGCACGCTACATCAAATCGCTGTATGTATGCCACT
This sequence comes from Alosa pseudoharengus, assembly GCF_046254945.1. Lineage (NCBI taxonomy): Eukaryota > Metazoa > Chordata > Actinopteri > Clupeiformes > Clupeidae > Alosa > Alosa pseudoharengus. The sequence continues at coordinate 8,846,923 of NW_027468565.1, forward strand.
GCAGCACCAATCAACACTGTTATTGGAATGTAATTGTCAATTAATATAGCAATGAAGAAATAAAGAATCATAAATACTGTACTTCTTGTGGTAGAACATGATGCATCTAGTTAAGGTGCCTGCCAGTTTGTGTACTTGCTATCCTCCTGCATAGCAGAATAAAGGCCTGTAGCATCTGCTGATTCTGCACGTCACAAAGGGTTAGGGGAAGGCCGTGAGATGAGGCTTATTTGCTGATGTGAGGAGCAACGGGGGTACGATGGGGGAGCCTCGTCTGCCCGCGGACTAGCGAGGGTGTGTCTCGGTCGGGGGGGAGAGGAGTGCGGAGAGGCCCTTGACCTTTGCAGGGAGATGAGTCCAGAGCCCCCACTGTCCGAACAGACAGACTGATTACTGAGTGTGAGGCTGCGTCCTGCCGTGCCAAACAGTTTGCATGCCGACATCCATTCTACCCCCTGCCCCCCCCCCCCCTTACCCCTCCCCGTTTCCCCTTCTCCGCACCCCATCTGATTTAGACTGAGCCAAAGATGGAGGATGAAGGATCCATTGTGCCCCCCTCCCCTCTCTCTTTCTCTCCC
>NW_027468565.1:8860000-8865000 GCF_046254945.1 Alosa pseudoharengus
TACTGTAGATACCTTTATTTTGTGAAGTAGTTTGCTACTAAATAAACAAATAACTTGACACTCACACACGTACACACACACAGCAAGTGTGTGACAGAGGACTTTCAAAGGCTCAAACGGTGTGCGACCAAGCCGGCAGACACAGCATGCCATGGCAGGCTCGTTGAGGCGTAAAACAACCAAGCATGTTCGAGTGTGTGGGTTCAGGTGGCATCTGCTGAGCCTGGCTGGAGGTCTGTTTAGAGGCCTGAGGTAGGGTACAGTGTGCCCTACTATACGGCTACACACACACACATACCCTCACATACACACACACACACTCTTTCACACACACACACAAAATCCCCTCGCCTCACCCGCTCTGATCTACGTTCTCACATAGTTTTAAGCTCTGGCAGTATTTCATGCTTTGCTACCTAATGCTTACCCAACGTCTCCAGATGTTGCCCAATGTTTCCAAACACATAACTCCCAGTGCCTGGTTGTTTTAAAAGCACAGTTATGGATCTCCATAGTGCAGGCATTACTGAGGATTCCAGTTCTACTGCTGCTAGTGCTCTCAATATTAGTCCCTCTACCAAAAGCAACAGTTTAAGCCCCCGTTTGCATATTTTCTGTCTCCCAACTCCTCCCCAAATCCACTACTAGTGTGCATACTCTCCATATCTACTTTGACTTTGTTCTCGTACACGCAGGCTCAATTAGATGTTAATGCTATCCGCTCATCAGTTTTCACTTCTGACACTGATCTTTAGGTGCTTTTGAGCCCATAGGCTGCTATAACATTCTACTCCTATTACACAAATGCACTGCCACTCTCCTCTATCGTTTTTGTGCTATCTCAGTCTCTGCAGCTTGACTTGACAGTCTCTTCTATTCTCTTCTCTTCTCTTCTCATTTCTCTTGTTTTCTTTTCTCTTCACTTGTCCTGTCTTCTCTCTGCCCATCCACTCTTCCTCTTTCTTGCGCTCTTTTTTCCCTCTCTTCTCAGCCCCTCTCATCTCTTCTCTACACTCCTCTTCTCCACTTTTCTCATCTCCTCTCTTCTCCATGAAATAAGCTTTCCCCTCCTCTCCTGCAGCAGTCTGAAAGACAGCGAGCTCCTCCACACATAATTAAAATAATCTCCTCCATGCTCTTGATTTAGCTTTCATTACTGGAGCCGGCTTCAAAATTGAAAATAAATTTATAGATAAATGCCTTCACTGCTCCAGCAAATTATACAGCTGCAGCTCAAAGAGTCCTTCGTGTTTATTTTAGGAGGGGAATAAAATTGGGGGAAAGCAAAACAAAACAACAATGAAAAAAAACACATCAAGAACAAATGTAGGCAGATTAAGAGCCTCGCTACCCAGAGAAGACGATACAAATGATTAGCTTTTCAAATACCCGTCCTCATTATTATAATTACGGATGCTATATTATGTCTCATATTAAGTATTCATTTCAGGCGCTTGTTGTAGGAATGTTGAGTTCTCTGTTTTGACAACATAGTTTTTTAATGGCCTGAACCGCTGCCAAAGACAGGGAGGCAGAGGACATGTTTCATCTGTGCAACCATGGGCTCCGACTTCAAGCAGAAGGTGCTTTCAAATGATGTTCTCTCTTCACTCTCTCTCTTTCTCTCTCTTTCTTTCTCTCCATCATAAATCCATTCCTCCACTGTGTGCACATACATTCGCAGATACCATTTTATACATTTGTCAACACAGGCTAAGACTGCACATTCATTATATTGTTTCTCTGTTTCTGTGTGTCACACACACACACACACACACACACACACAGAGTTCTGTTCCTGTACCTCATCGAATCCCGCAGTGACAAGGTGTAGAATCTGTCACGGAGACGGCCTAAGCCTTTCATATGCATAGCAGAGATAAGAGGCCGCCATTTCATCACTCCCCCCCCCCTTTCTCTTTCTCTCTCTCTGTCTGTCTCTCTTTCTCTCTGTCTGTCTCTCTCCCTCTGTCTTCCTCTCTCTCATCTCGTCAGCCCCCTCCCTCACTCCCTCCCATAGTCCCTCGCTGCTGTATGTGTCCCCGGGAGCGACTCCAGCGACATGGCCCTGTTAATGACACGCCCCCCCCACACACACACACTTGCAGGAGAGGAGACCGCGCTTGTTGTTTTTGTTTTGTGCATACAGTATGTGAGCTTGTGTGTGGTTTCGTGTGTGAGTGTGTGCTAGCGTGTGCGCTTGTGTGTGTGTGTGTGTGTGTGTGTGTGTTTTAGCACTGTAACCTGACAATTATGCCAATTACAGGGAGGCGGGCGATGTTGACAAACACGCCGGGAGACTCGGCTGCAGCGAGAGCTGGGTCCCCTGCCGCGACCCCCTCTGTAATTTAACTAGCACGGAGGAGAGCATTGCAACGCTTCTCTCTTTCTAGAAATGGAGATACGCACAGTCACACACAAAAAAAACAACACAACACACACACACACACACATATCCTCGAGCCATGTCTTATTCTCTCTTCTCTTTTTCTTTCTGCAAATGACTGAATGACTGTCATTTGTTCAAGTCACCAAAGTGGACCCCTCAACATAAATTTGCACGCTCTGTCAGGGAGAACAGCAAAAGACAAAGAGAGAGAGAAGTGAACACAGACAAAGAATGTAAGGGAAAAAAATATTTTTCAAGGATCTCTTTTTTCCAAATTGTTGATTGTGCTCTCCCTGTACCAGATTGCTAGCAGGCAGCGGGTAGCCCTACTCCTCCACAAGGCCAAGGGAACATGCTCGATCCTTGTAGCAGCAGCTACAGTTTCCTCAACCACCCCCACACTCTACCTCTGCTGGACTGGATCCCAAATAAAATTGCCCTGGCATTAGCCAACGCTCACATATCCCTTAAAGAGTAATAAGGCTCATCGGTGTGCAAGGGTATGTTAACATCATGCCGACGCGGCGTGTGAAAGGCGATCCAACTCATAGGCGGACTTATAAACAATGCAGTGATGACGACAGACGTTTCAGACAATAAAGACGAGAAAACAGCACAGTCTTCAAACGGCAAAATTCTCAAATAGACTTGAAATAACTGTCAAACAATAGGGAGGAGCCTTGAACATTGTTTTTTATATATATATATTCTGGGTTTTTTTTCCACCCCTTATTTCAGTCTTTTGTGAGTGTCTTTTCGTTTCGTCCCAAGTGGGCAAACAGCTCTCACAACATGATAAACCCACTGTTATCAAAGAGATGCCTCCCTCTTAGGGACTGAGCAGGGAAGGGAAAGAAACAGAGAACGCCATGATACAGTATGTGTGTGGAAGTGTTCAATGAAATTTCGGTGGGTTTTTCTTGTATTGTCTTCCTTTGGTTTCTCAGAAAAAAAATAAGTCAGTTTTTCACTAAACTTTGTTGACGTGTCCATGAGCTAGCTTTAAAAAAAAGACATCAAAAAAGGCTGTATGATTTTAATATTTTTTCGGGCAAGCACCCACAGCAGTAATCATCTTCATAAACCATGTGTATTCTTTGCATATTAGGTCATGTCATCTGAACCCAGTTATGATGTCATGTAGTTACACGCTCTGCAGATCTCTTTTTTTTAAGCTGGCCTGCATTGCCTCATGAAACTTACAGCCATCCTTACCGCTGGAGAGCATATGTGAATGATCTAATGCATTACAACACACACACACACACACACACACACACACACACACACACACACACACACACACACACGCACACACTGGAGGGCTATTCGGTCGCCATGTCTACAAGGCTTTTCATATGGGCTCCCTGGTCTGTTAATGTATGCTTTGGTTTACTACTGTAGTTGTGGCTGAAGCAAGGTGCCCAAGTCGTGGATATCACTGGGTTTTGGACATTTGGAGTTCAGCCAGGCTCCTGGGTAGGAGCCGTTGGTTCACACCTTGACCGAGTTCAGCTTAGGCACCCGGGTCATTGACTGTGGAGGATATTTGTGCTCTCTTACCTGAAAGGCTGACTTAGTGGCTTTAATCCTCGTCATGGTATTTCAGGAGCCTGGTCATGGTATGCTTATATCCAGAACCTTCTTAGGCTGGCCGGCAGCAACTGACATTCAAAGGTTGCTAGTCATATCCCGGATGTGTGTGTGTGGTGCGGGGAGGGGTGTGTGTGGTGCAGGGAGGGGTGTGTGTGTGGTGTGGGGAGGGGTGTGTGTGTGTGTGTGTGGTGTGGGGAGGGGTGTGTGAATGAGAGCTCCTGTTGTATAACATGGGTATCTTTAGTGTCAAATGCAATCTGAGCAAGTAGTTACAAGGACAGAGGAAATGCTTTCTCAGAGGTGTCTTACTAACCAAGATCTGTCCCTACAGGGCCTATGAACTCTTTTCCATAGGGTGTTGAAACCTTATATTGGTAGTGTTTCCTTAACCTGTTAATTATTTATGTTACTACAAGTTCATTTTGTCCCATCCCACACCAATAGTGACACCAGTGATGACAATAGTAGTTAATCTGTAATGATTTGTGCTTACATAAGAGACCCATTTTACTGAAACCCTTAATGAATTATTAAGGACATTGTACCTAAGGACATGTAATATAAAGTAGGGCCATATTTCCTCACTTTTTTACTTTTATTTGACCAGTTAAGTATTGCTGTAACTACTTTTAACTTTAAATACTCACTTGAAGAGTAATTGCTAAAAGACTAAATGTAATAGCTGTTTGAGAGTAGCGATATGTGGAACTTGGTTGTGAGCGGAGCTGGTTGGTTGAAGGCAACAGAGAGGCACCCTCTCTGTTTTATCGTGTCAGACTCAGTGGTATGCTACTCATCTAACCAAAGACGCATGGTGTTTACAAAGCAGAATTAGAATCTGGCACCGGCTGCCCTCACTCGTAATACTACACCGGCCCCCTGACTGGAGCATGCCCAAAGACTCCACCGGTCTCTCTCTCTCTCTCTCTCTCTCTCTCTCTCTCTCTCTCTCTCTCTCTATCTCTCTCTCTCTCTCTCTCTCTTTCTCCTTGTCTATCTCTCTCACTCTCTCTCT
>NW_027468565.1:8870000-8872500 GCF_046254945.1 Alosa pseudoharengus
AGGAACAGGCTGGGATCAGTGGAGTTAAGGTTGCCGTGGCGCTCTGCTGTTGACAACCCATGGAGCCTTAGCCACACATACAGTCAGCTGGCTACCCATGTTCCTGTCACTGCACATCTGTCTTTGTTTCCTCCCTCTCTCTCTCTCTCTCTCTCTCTCTCTCTCTCTCTCTCTCTCTCTCTCTCTCTCTCTCTCTCTCTCTCTCTCTCTCTCTCTCTCTCTCTTTTCCCCACTCGTTTTCTGTCTCTCTTTTCTCTTGTCTTTTTCCTCTCTCTGCTTCTCTTGATCTCCGCCTGGGCTGTTAAGCATTCATAACCTCTCTCTCTCTCCCCCATCCTTCTCTATCACTCTCTCTTTCTCTCGTCCTTTCTTGTGGGCCCTCTTTCCTTTGGTCCAGGAGCGGGCGAGTGAGTGAGTGGTCGAGCCCTCGCTGGCCCCTCTTCACACGCGGCCAAATTAAACATGTCCGCGTCAAGGCGAGGGGTTGTCGGGCGCTGGAAACGCCCTTTCATCTCCTAATGAATGTGCCTGGGGGTGGGGGTCCCACTGAGCACCGCACTTCGCCCCTCATTAGACGCAGGGGTGCGCGCTCCGCGCTCATGCCCGAAAACAGCTCCTGCAGGGGGCCTTCTCCTCCGATCAGGAGCCTCGGCCTTCACCTGCCCCCTCACACACACCCCCCTGGGTGGGGGCAGGGCTGGTTAAGCCTCATGTCCATTTTCTCTCTCTCTCTCTCTCTCTCTCTCTCCCTCTCTCTCTCTCGCTCTTTTCTCTTATCCTCTCTGTCTGTCGCTGCCTGTGAAATTTCTCTCCCACAAACCTTGAGTGGGTGTCATTGCTGTGCCAATAGTGGGCGCGTCTGCCATGCCAAAGCATATATGATCCACACCGTTCAGACGGCGAGAGACGGGAACAGATTGGTGAGCTTGTTTGGAGGACGTCAGCACATACCATGACTCTTCTGTCTGCCTCTCTCTCTCTCTCTCTCACTCTTTCTCTCTGTATCTCTCTCTCTCTATCTGTCTCTCTCTCTTTCTCCCTCCCTTCATCCCATCTCCTTTTTCTCTCCAACTATCTATGACCATCTTTTGCCCTCTCCTCCCCTCTCCTCTCCCCTGTTTGTTTTTCTGGACACTAAGAGGACTGTCCTCACTTCCGCAGACGTAATGAGCTGGACAGTGTGTGTGTGTGTGTGTGTGTGTGGGGGGGGGCAGCCCAGGTAGCACAGGGGGGCATGGCATTTTAATGGCCTGCGCAGGGTCATAATGATGATATATGACCCAACACAGGGCACTAGTGATAAGGCTTTTTATTGGCTGTGTTGACATCCACCGAGGTGATGCTTGAGGCAGGACCTGGCTCGTTCTCTGTTTGTCCTCCTGGCTGAGTTTATAATGAACAGCAGTTCTGGGGGGGGGGGGGGGGAGGACACGGGTGGTGGACAGAGAGGGGGGAAGCCTCTGGAAACTCTTGTGCTTCAACATTACATAAACAAAATATACTTCTCTGGAGCTTTAGTTTACTTTTTTTGCATGTGTGTGGAAAATAAAAGTTTTTGGAGATGTCTGGTCCTCACTGCTGTCTTTTGCATTCTTTGGGAGATAGAGAAGAGGAAAGGAAGGAAAAAGGGAGAGGAGGGAAAGACAGAAGCTCACAGTCAGCTGTAGAGTCTGCAGAGTATAATTCTGTGTGCATCACTGAGGTTGGTTTCTTCAGTCTTGGCTTAGTAGTTCCCATCCTCCTTTCTACTTAGGGCCTGATGTAGCCATCCTGCACTGTACTGTGTGTGTGAGTGTCTGCTTTAGTCGTCCTTTATGGTGGAAACAGTTGTATTGACTCTCTCCTGGTGTTAATGAACCAATAAAGCCTCCATCCTTTTCCTGGTTTTCCATGGTTGGTTTTGCAGCCATGCAAGGAGCACAGAATGGGTTGGGTGGGGCAGTGTGTGTGTGTGTGTGTGTGTGGGGGGGGGGGGGGGGGGGGGGGGGGGATCTTACCGCATGTCAGCTGACTCTGAAAGAGCCTTTGCATCGGAGATCGGTGTGTTGCGTTACGGCAAAGCCGAGCTGATTATTGCTCCCGCGGCTTTAGTGGAGTGGGGGTGGGGTGGGGGGGGATGTGTTTATGCAATCATTAATCTTGGCACTTCTTTATTTGCTTGGGATTAGAGCAGCATGGCTCATTCACCGCTCACTCGCTCACTTGCACACAGTCAGGTTCACCCAAAGGTAGCCTTAGACACGCTCACCCAGTGTACCACCCCACATCCCCTACCTCTCTCTCTCTCTCTCTCTCTCTCTCTCTCTATCTCTCTCTATATATATCTCTATCCCTCTTTCTATCTTTATCTCGACCTCTCTTTCTCTCTGTCTCTTTCTCTCTCTATCTTTCTGTGTTGCCACCCTTTTCTCCCTCTCTCTCTCATTTCCATCCCTCTCTCTCCACATTCCCTCTCTTTCCTCACTTCTCCTTCATCCTCTGCATCATTTCTCTGTCTTCG
>NW_027468565.1:8880690-8883190 GCF_046254945.1 Alosa pseudoharengus
ACATAAATTAGTGCCCAAATTACTCTTCCTCAAGCTGACTCTTAAAAAAGATGACACCTTTCTCTCTCTCTCTCTCTCTCTCTCTCTCTCTCTCTCTCTCTCTCTCTCTCTCTCTCTCTCTCTCTCCTTGCTCTCTCATGGAGGGGTGTCAGGACGCATTTCAGTAAAGCAGCCAAGCAGATCCACATTCAGAACTAAAGAAACACCACCCCGATGCACTGAAGGCAATCCAGGCTGTGCCATGCTGAAATTTTAATGGCCTTACAAGCAAACAAGCACTCTCACACACACACACACACACACACACACACACACACACACACACACACACACACACACACACACACACACACACACACACATGATTTAACCCCCCAAAAGCAGCCCAAGGCGAGTGTCTCAACCTGGGTGTGAGTATGTGTGAGCATGCGTTTATTCAAACCTTTATTTTCCTTCTCGGTGTACAATTGAGGGCAGCCCTCATTTTCAATGTAGCCGAGATACAACATGAAACAATAATATAATAACAGCAACCACTGAGATCACAGCCATAAAAATAGATAAAATAAATAAGAATAGATACAAATACAATACAGACAATCAGGTAAAACAGTTACAGACTGGGACAGGGAGGTTTGTTACTAATGATTTGAATTGACCATAAGAAACTAATTGATTTAGTTTAAATGTGCGATGAATTGAGTTCCAAGTGGTGGGGGCATCAAAACAAAAAGCTGACTTTCCCAACTCAGAACGAACACTGGGAACTTTACGCTGAAGATAGTTATTTGAGCGAGTAAAATGATGACCTGAGTGCCAGCTTAACAGAGAAGATATGTAAAGTGGAAGTTCTCCAATAAGGGATTTGTAAATGAACAGTATCCAGTGTCTAGTCCCTCTTTCTGTTAGGGATGCCCAACCAATACTGTCATATAAGATACAGTGGTGTGTATTAAACTTGGCACCTGTCACAAACCTGATAGCAGAGTGATAGACTGTGTCTAGAGCTTTAAGGGAGGATGGGGTAACGTTTATATGTAAGTGTGTATATGTTAGTGAGCGACTATTGGTGTGTGAGTGTGGGCTCGTGTGTGTGTGTGTGTGTGTGTGTGTGTGTGTGTGTGTGTGTGTGTGTGTGTGTGTGTAGCCCCAGCACTGCGGTTGGAGCAGCTGAAGTTTAGAGAAGCTTCACTGGAGCTCCTCTAGGCTCTCATCTGTGGGCCACTACCCCGTCTGCACTCCCTCTCTCTCTCTCTCTCTCTCTCTCTCTCTCTCTCTCTCCATCCCTCCCTCCCCCATCTCCCTTCTGCTCTCTAGTGTGTGTGTGTGTGTGTGTGTGTATCACGAGCCGGGTCTGCCTTAGAAAGAACCAGGATTGAGGCAGGAGATGAAAACAAATAAGCAATCAAGTAAACACACACACAAACACACATGCTATTGCTCCTCTGAGTCACTTGTGCAGACGAGGTGCAATTATTGAGGAATGGCAGGTGTGTGTGTGTGTGTGTGTGTGTAAGTGTGTGAGTGTGTGTATGAGTGAGTATGTGATCTCACCAGGCTTCCGTGCAGAGCCTATTTGTGACTAGCCAACATGCTCTAATCCCCAAACAAATTATACATTTATACCCCTCACTCTTCCTGCCTGTCTGTCTCTGTGTGTGTGTGTGTGTGTTTGTGTGTGTGTGTGTGTGTGGCGTGGGGGCAGGGGGTTCTGTCTGGCCGGTAAGGCCCTGTCTTTCAGCTAACCTTCCCTGTTCAGCTCAGCTGGGAGTTTCAAACAGAAGGAAACCACTGTTTTACAGTACTGCTGTCTCACATTATGACAAATGTCAAACGGTGGAGAGCCAAAGTCTGAGTGCTTGTGATTGTTTTTTTATGGTGCTGGGTACCAATTTGTAGCTTGTCATCCCTCCTGCTTGAATCACACAGTGGTGCGCGAGTCCAGCATCCATACATGTGTCGCTCGCACTATCATTTACCCTGAATTGCCTAGTGGAAAAAAATCAATTCTTCCAGTCTGTCTTAATATCAATGTCAGATGAATGTAGAGGTTGATTTTTACTCTCTCTCTCTCTCTCTCTGTCTCTCTCTCACACTCTCTCACACACACACACACACACACACACACACACACACACACACAACATATCTTTTTGTACCCCTCCTGTCTCTCTCTCTCTCTCTCTCCCTCTCTCCTTTTGTTCATCTGTCGTTTTCTCTCATTCGACGGCTTCCTCTCTTCCCCATGATTAAGCCCAGTGATTTGTCCCCACTCTGTGGACTCTGGAGTCATTGTTAATCTGGCCACAGTGCCTGGCCCGAGCGCGCTCCCAGCCAAGCTCTGGACGTGTCCAGCCCTCTTACGTAATCCCCTGACACGGGCCCACTGACTTGCGTCATTTGGTCAGTGACAGCTGTCAACACAACCCCACATCACTCACATCACATGTTCAGCCGTGTCCAGCGATGGCCCTCCCACACACAGTGGAGCGACCAGCGG
>NW_027468565.1:8888190-8918190 GCF_046254945.1 Alosa pseudoharengus
TTGGCATGATGTGTATTTTAGTTAGCCTATTAGCTGGTTTGATTTGAGCATCAAACCAGCTAATAGGCTAACTGAAACACACCATGCCAATCTCTAGGTATGGTGAAGGGTATGTGATGTGGGACTATTTTAAATCCATAGGCCAAGGGAACTTTATCAGGATGCATAGTATCCTGGATCCATTAAATAACGCCTTTAAAAATAAAAATCTGCCTGCCTCTATGGGAATTCAATATAGGTTTAAGGGTATGAATACTTATGCACCCTGTATTTTAATGAAGAACATTTATTTATTTACGATACATTATTCATTTACAAAGAAAATTGGTGTCCTTAAAGGTTGGATTTTACCTCATTTTTGTAATTAAGGCATTAAGATCCATTTCCAAAAGATGATTTTTTTATTCCTCTTTTTAGTCAACTTAAGCATGGGGCTGAATACTTTTTCTAGGCACTGTATTTCATGGATCCGGGATACTATGCATCCTGATAAAGTCCCCTTGGCCTTTGGAGTTAAAATAGCCCCACATCACATACCCTTCACCATATCTAGAGATTGGCATGGTGTTATTCAGTTAGCCTGTTAGCTGGTTTGATGCTCATTGAGCTCAATGCAAATTAAACCAGCTAATAGGCTAACTGAAATAAAACCATGCCAATCTCTAGGTATGGTGAAGGGTATGTGATGTGGGGCTATTTTAATTCCAAAGGCCAAGGGAACTTTATCAGGATGCATAGTATCCTGGACCCATGAAATAACTGGCCTTTCAAAAAAAAAATCTGCCTGCCTCTATTGGAATTTAACATTGGGGTGCCAATACTTATGACCCCTGTATTTTAAGGAAGAACATTTATTTATTTGATACATTATTCATTCACAAAGAACATTGGTGTCCTTAAAGGTTGGATATTTCTGAATTTTTTTAACTTATGGCATTAAGATAAATGTCCAAAAGATGATTTTATATTCCCCTTTTTAGTCAACTTTAGCAGAGGTGCAAATAATTCTAGAGGGTACTGTATTGTAAGACAAAAGGGAATAAATTATATGTTATAAACTGTACCCATAGCTAATGTTACTTGGGCTAGCTACATAGTGCTAACAGACGCACAAGCAGGCTCTCATGAGATGCCTAGAATGGCTTCTCTCTGCATTACATTTTCTCTCTACTATTATTCACTCCAAACTAATTACAGGTAATTCAGGAATTACAGTTTTCTTTTGAGGGAAACAATTCGTTTCTACACAAAAAATTTGATAGCCTGCCAGTTTCTGTTTTTTAAAGCTGTGGGCTCTGCTTCTAAGCATCTAACACAGTCTAGTTTCCCTGGGACACGTAAAGATTTAAGAAAAACACTCAAGTGCTTTTCTATTGCTTCCACTTCCTTCGTTTCCCATTTCCTCTTTGGAACAAAGTGAGCTGTCGAGAGAGAGAGAGAAAGAGAGAGATAAACAAAACTTGATTCCAAAAAGTCATATTAAAGGTTCTCTAAGCATGGTAGGGTCACATTACTTCCGATGATGTTTGAAGTAGAGGTTTTGGCAAAATGGCAGCGAGCTTTCTTTTCATTAAACTCTTTGTACACAAACAATCAAGTTTGCTCTAGTTCACGTGTAGAGACCCTGGTGATACTTCAAACAAGGTTTCATGTTGTGTCAAGCCTTCTTAGCGTATTAAAAATAGCGATTTTGATGCGATCATAGAAGGATAGGGCAACGCGTCGACGTAATCGATGACATCGACGCAAAAAATATGTTGACGCAAAATATGAGTGTCGATTCGTCAAGCATAACGTGTGCTGCTAAATATTTTTAATTTTACATCTTCAGTGTTTTCCATACGTTGACTAATCTGTGGCTGGGCACCACAAAATCAAAACCGGCCACCACACATTGATAGAACACATTGTTCTATGTTGTAGGCCTACTATTTTAAAGATTAGATAAGTTCATTTCATTGAGCTGCACTTTTTACTCACACAGCCTTTCCTCGCCCCGCCCGCTCTCTCTCGTAATGAGCCCGCTGCTTCTCTGCATGACCATTTAACAAAATATTCACGATTGTTGAAGGATTGTTGTTGCCACATAGAAGCACTGCATAGAACAGTGGGCTAAATTGCCAATAAATCCGCTTAGCATCGTGACCATGCTGCGCAAATTTGTTCAAAACTACTGCATTAAAAGTTAAAGTAAACTCTAAACTCTGCTAAGGTCTTATCACAACATAGTACATTGAGGAGACTAAACTAAGTTAAGTTACAGTATGCAATCAAGCAGTATCTCAAAGCTAACGTTAGAATACTGTTTGGATGTCAAGTTTAGCATGCTTACTTGCAGCTGCTTGTATTCGTTACTCATGCAGGGCTCATTTTATTGACTCGGAATGTTTGCAAAATCCCGATGTAAAAGGAAAAGTGTTTTCCAAGACTCAAAAGTGCTTGTCCAAAGGAGAAGTAGGTCCTACAAACCGTTATTTGAACTGACTACGTTATGAATTGCATCCACACATCAGCAGCCTTTTAACTGTGTTAATGTTAATTGCAAGGATTCCCACACAAACGTCTTCAAATGACAGGCACTCAATTAGACATACACTACTGAACTTTATTTAATGCTACCTCTGACTAAGAATGCATTACTTTGCACTTTTATAGGCGTAGTCTTATTTTGGAATCTTAAGAGCAATAAACAAATATTGCAATGTTAAAAAATTCATGTTTTTTCATTCAGATATGTAAATAAACATGTATAAGTTGCTATTATAATGAATTAATGGGGAGATAATCGATAATCGAATCAGACTGAAAAAATGAATCGTTAGATTAATCGATGCATCGAAAAAAATAATCGCTAGATTAATTGTTAATGGTCTGCGAAAACGTTTGTCTTCTTTTTATGTCAGTCCGTGGTTCCTTCATAAATTGCGCAGCAAATTATCAGACGAGTGACAGAAGCACTGCGCATAATTTGACCAGCAGTCTTCGCGTCCATAGTTTGTGAAACGTTGCTGCGTCCGAGCAAAGATTCTAGATGCCCAGCGCAACTCCAAAAAGGAGGACAAATGAGCGTCCGGTTTGAGGCTGCGCCGGATGCCAGACAGGGCTTTTAAAATCCATATGTCCAGCCTAAATACGAACGTATGGCCAACCTATCGCTAACTGGCTTACCAACTCTTTCTCCTGCTCATGTAGGCTACCTGCGTATCCCTCAGGCCTCTGCACGAAAACGTCAGGCATATTTGTTCATAGCCTACTGCATTAATACCGTTTGCACACCTTTAACCACACCCGTGAAAAACATCTTCACTCTGCAACCCCTACACTTCCTCCCGTAGCCTCATAGTCACTTATACAATTGCCTTTTAAATACACGAAACCTGATGGAGACATTTCACTCGCTCTATTTCACTCCCATACGCAAATTTAATACCTCCCTTTCGAAAATTCAAGACATCCCAGACAATTTAAGACTTTTTTAGGCCTTAAAAACCGAAAGTTGTATTTAAGACTTTTTAAGACTTTTTAAGGATCCGCGGGAACCCTGGGTTGTATATGTAAGGGATAATGGACGACATGCTGTTTAACTATACAAAGTTAATACACATTCTAGATGATAAACAGCCCGACGCGAAGCGTCAAAAAGGGCGAAGTCCATTATCCTGCTTATTCCACTGTTGCCACTTGCATTGTGTTCATTTACTGTTATAATGGAAAAGTTTTAATCTCTAAAACTATGGTTTGTAGAACTACTTCTTTCCGCCACAAAGCACAAACTGCCGTTACTAGTTCTAAATGGATGGTTGCTATGGCCAAAGGCCAGTCGTTAGTTCCATGTCTCCCGTTGTCAAGCAGGCATATCTTAGCCAACTAAAGGCATCTCAAGCGGTCCTACACACACTTCACTTCAATAAAACAGATAGAATCAAATTCAGGTAGGATAAAACATGAGTTGTGGGGACCAATTGAAAAAGTCCTACACACACAAAGTTGTGGGGACCAACTAAAGGCATCTCAAGCGGTCCTACACACACTTCACTTCAATAAAACAGTTAAAATCAAAGTGAGGTAGGATAAAACATGAGTTGTGGGGACCAATTGAAAAAGTCCTACACACACAAAGTTGTGGGGACCAACTAAAGGCATCTCAAGCGGTCCTACACACACTTCACTTCAATAAAACAGTTAAAATCAAAGTGAGGTAGGATAAAACATCAGTTGTGGGGACCAATTGATAGAATTCAAAAAGCCCTGGCCTACTCTCAGCTTCAATAGGATATATCAGTTGTTGGAATCAAGTGAAAGCAAAGACTACATATATTGTAAGACAAAGGGGAAGAAATTGTATGCTATAAACTGTACCCAAAGGTTACGTTACTTAGGCTGGCTACGTAGTGCTAACAGACACATCATGATTATGTTACCTGAGTGGCACATGTTGGGAGGTCACTGCTAGAAGGCACATTTTCCAGGCTGCAAGTGGCATCCTCACCCTTGATAAGAAGAGAAATACATGTGCACAAAGTGTTAACATGTACCCTATGAATAGACCGTCAGTCATAACAACCTTCTAAACACCTTCACCTTGCACTTAGATTTGTATCTTTTTTTAAAACAGTGCATGTATGCTATAAACTGTACCCATTGCTAATGTTACTTAGGCTAGCAAAGTAGTGCTAACAGACATACAAGCAGCCTCTCTTATGAGATGACAAGAATGGTTACTTTCTGCCTGGCATTTTCTCTCTCCTAGTATGATGCAGTAAAAGTTGCATGTAATTCAAATTAGTGGCTAACTAGCTAGTTAGCAATAGTTTACATACAGCTCCAGGAGTTATGTTACAGTGAGCAGAACGATAGCTGGACAAACTAGTTTCACATGAGGTGTAAGCACCAGCGCTATTACTGTGGCCCTAGCCTACCTAATGACCGTCAAATTCTGCTTCACAATACTATTTCCACAACAGGCAAAGACTGATTATGTTACCTGAGTGGCAGATGTTGGGAGGTCACTGGTAGAAGGCACATTTTCCAAGCTGCAAGTGGCAGCCTCACCCTTGACAAGAAGAGAAAGACATGGGCACAAAGTGTTAACGTGTACCTTATAAATAGACCGTCAGTCATAACAACCTTCTAAACACTTTCACCTTGCACTTAAATTGCCATCTTTCATTATTTTATTTAACATGAGTTATAGGCACCGGGTGCAAGAAACCATGAAGGCCCTACACACAAACCTGACTTCAATATGATAATTAGAAGCAAGTTAAGAAAGGATAAAGCATTAGTTGTGGGGACTAAGTGAAAGAAATCTTAAAAAACCTACAAACCCTACACACAAACATACTCAACTTCAATAATGACAATGCATAGCAAGCTGAGGTAGAATAAATGGTCAGTTGTGAAGACCATACAAAGGAATTTAAAGGTGTGGTTCAGGATTTTGGACATAGGACCTTCATTTCCAAGTTAGCAAGTGTGATATTTATCAGTGGAGACCGTTTTAAACATATTTCATCCAGTCCTTCTAGTTCGCAGAGTTCGCAGGTGCTAGGCTAGCGCAAGTCATCCGTATGTGTTAGCCTGCCACTAAAAACAGTCTTACCCACTCCACAGTACACCCGAGGCAAATAAATTATAACGCCAGATTATCGATGTAAATGTCTGTGTTGATAGTTTTATTTCTAACATTATTCTATCCTTGCATTTTAAATGATCGCATTACATTTTGAGGGACTAGTTTTTAAGCAGCGGCAGAATTTTACTTGCTCTGGTTAGTAGTACTGCGCCGAAAAGTAAACAGAGAAGCGCACTCCAATCGGGACACCTACAGTGGGCATCGCTTTCAAATGACCACTTCATTCGCGCATTACGAGGCCGTGAAGCTGCATGAAGCTTTAGTACCACTTTCAGCCACTGTGCGTCGCTCTGCCACTGTACATCGCTCTGCCTGCCGCCCCCCTTCTGAAAAAGCAGGAGACTTGCCGAGAGTAATCCCAGCCTACGAATTCAATAACAAAATAAATCATGCATAATTAAACATTACCTCGATTTAGGCTACTTGGGTATGTCTTAAGGCTTGACTACACAGTGGTAACGAAAATCGAAATCGAAATTTGCTGTCTACATTATTGTCAGTGTTGGGTTAACGCAACTACGCAAATCAAAACAGTGGTGTGATAATTGAGCCAGTAGAGAAATAACTGTTCAGAATGAATCTGTAGCCTTGGGTAGGCTTCTGCGACGTTTTTAACAGGCTACGCTATAGAGGCTTAGACAACTATTAGCGTGTTTCCATCCAACTTCCTAATGCGCATTTAATCTATTCGAATAAGAGATCCCGGTTGGAAACACGTGAAATGCGCATCAAAAATCCTAATGCGCATCTATATTTGATTCGCTAGAGGGGGGTGGATTAACTCTCGATGCGCATAAGGTATAATGCGAATAAAGTTGATGGAAACGGTTTATTCGCATCGTGTGACGTAACCTTCAGAGAATCTCAGCAATCTCTGGCGCTTCCCTATAACATTAGGCAACTTGGTGTGTTCTCTTGCTTGTTTCCGTAGAATAAAACTGAATACACGCATCGGTGCACAGCTGTTTTGCTGACGCTAAAGTTTTCGCCAACAACTCGATTGGCACACATCGCAAGTTTATACAACTAGTGCAGTGCCCGTTAAAACATGCCATTCCTGTAGAAAACCTGTAGCCCGATACATGCCCGCAGGTATGCCTGCTTTAACAATAGGATGATAGGGAAAAACATCATTCCAGCTAAGCATTCAATAATGTATACTGAATATCATAATATATTAGCCTATAATTAATGTGCAGTAGCCTAAGAAGAATTTAGGCATGACTGCATGTGATTTCTACAGATCGGAATGGAATAACAAATGTTTTGAGTTAAGGCTATAGGCCTAGCTTATTGCATAACTTTCCTGATAGTGAAGACAAGCCATTTTGTGATCGTTTGACATTTGCAACGATGTGACTCAAAAGCAGTGTTTGGTAGCATAAGTGACGTTTCTCTGTCTGCCACTTGTTGTCTAGCTGTGTGGCACGTCTTCTGAAACGTTAAATTCGGGACCATTAGCCCATGGCTTGTTTCAATTTGGGACCTTGCAGTCGGAAATGTAGTTTGTTTTTTCAAAGTCTCACGTCCAATGTAGCCTGGGCTATTCAAAGCATCAGTTTATTGCACATACTTTTCATGTAATTTTGAATAGAACTACATACTCGTGTTTGTTGGCCTGTTGTTGCAAAATCCGCGTAATCATTTTATGCAAGTAAACATACAGGAAGTCTTTATTGTTGAGATCAGAGATGATAATCAAATATCTTGCATTTTAACCGTGATTTGGTGCTGCCAAATCTCCGCTTATCCTCTCTCTGGTCCTGTGCGCAGTTCTGTGTGAGAGGGTGGCTATGGTAGAGCGGAGAAAGCCAACGTGTGTTTCTTTTACCGATATATAACGATATATTTAGCTTTTCTTATCCAAACAATGTCAAACTATGCACTGCACTTACTCATGCCAGTAACAAGACACTACTCATGCCAGTAGCAAGACACCTGCCAAGTTTGAAATCGAACGGACCAACGACACGCAGACAGACAGACAGACATTCCTGCAATTTATGGATAGATAGATGCGATGGCTTGTTTGTTGGGATAGGCATCCGACAACGAGTAGCCTACTCGGGGCAACAGCCAGGTCTATCATTCGTCATAATTCTTCAAACCCTGACTTGTGAATCTAAAGGTCTCCACCCACTGTTGCTCAGTGAAGTAGAGCTATAATCGGCCTTTAAATTTAGGCCCGACAAGACCCGACCCCCACAGAAATCAGCCCGAGCCCTGACCGAGCCCGAGACTGACAGCTTTTTAAAAGCCCGAACCCGTTTACAGCCCGACATTATTCAAATGTCCGCACGCACGCAGCTCTTTTGCCTTTTGTCAAGAATGAGTAACATTTGACATCATTTATTCATGACTAACGTAGCCTAGGCCACTTGGAAGTTGGAACAAAGAAACAAAATAGCAAGTCCTCTCAGCATTCTGAAGTTTGCGGGAACCCTCCCATACGCAGCCCCGACATTAAATAGTTCTTGCTCCAGCTTTTCAAACCCCTCGCCATTTACGTTATTAAAAGGCCTAATGTCTTTACAGCGAAAGCTGACACACTTCTTCTCCGTAATCATTTGTTTCACCTTTGCAGGGTTTGATTTTGTTGCTGTAGCCTAACAAACGATGTGATCCTGATGGGCACTGACAGCTTTGATCAACATGCCTTATCAGCGACGAATTCCCTGCCGTTCTACAGAATGTTGCATCCTTTGGATTTTACATAACCACTGGCTCATTATTCTCATTATGCACATGATCAAAACTTTTCCACACCTCAGACTTTGCTTTCTTTGCCGGTGCAACTAAAACGCCTGTCACAAGAGGCCAGCCTCTGTTTCACCTAAGCATCCATTCCTGCATCTTTCTCGCAGCTAACCGAAACGCATCACCTGACCGCTCATTTAGCCTACCGTGCAAGCCCGAGCCCAGCCCGAGCCCGCGTGAAATGATAGAAATGAAGCTCTATAGAATGTACTGTATACAGTGAAGTGCCAAATTTAGAAGAGTCATTTCCAGTGGAAGAACAAAATGCTGAATGAAGCCCAAAGATATGAAGGCATATCTGGCCAGTTGTTATTTTTTGAAGACGTACTGTAAATGGTTGGGCTATAGGCCTAGTTTGCAAGAAGGAAACATAAAGCGTGAGCATGCCACACTATCCACAGCTGTGGTAGCGGGGGTAGGAGGATTACTGTTAGCGCAGGATTTATATAAAATTATATAAAAACAGAAGGCCTGCCTCGAATGCAGGCTTGCCCAAAAAAAGGCCTGTGGTTTGCGCAGCCTACAGTAAGTAGGTCAGTGAGTTAGGAGTCCTCTAGACTTCTTTTAAGCTGTCTCAGAGGTGGAAAGTTGCGTTCGTTGGGGGCAGGGCCGAATTAACATATCATAGACCCTTGTGCCCCCCCTGCCCCCCAGCCAACGTGAATCTGGCGGTCAGTTAATAGGCCTATCTGTGAGGCCAAGGCTCATCAAATAGCCCGTTTGTTTACAACTAACATTACATTTAATTAAACTGCTTATGCTATGCCGAAATAGTTTCAACATTTTGAATATCAGTGTCGGGTGAATTAGGAAATGCCTTATGGCTGAAAGCTGCTTGGGATCCCCCCCTGTCAAGCAATAACCATACAAAAAGTTAAAAACAGATGACATGATGCGCGTCACTGACATAATGCGCAAATAATATAGCCTAGATATTCCAATATATTCGAATACATGTGTTTATTTTAGAGGGGATATTCGAACGTCATTTTTGAGCAATTTTGACAGCCTTAGTCCACTGTAGGCTACGCCAATCGCCTATTAACACCTTCCACCTAACCCCGGTGAGTGGGGGTCGCTATAATGCGTGTGAAATAGCACCATTGAGTATGCGAAATAGCCTTAAAATCGTTCCGGTGTTGTGTGCCTTCTGGTTTCTCCACCTACTGGTTTCCTTGTGCGTGCATGCGCTGCAGCAGTTGTCAGACATTCACAAACAAGTTGTTTTAGGCGGTTTGAAGTCGCTTTTCATACGCCATGAGCGCTCGGCTACATTACAGCCACTCGGACAAAAGACATGTAAAAAAAATATATGTTTTGAAAACTAGCATTAAACTGGATTCGATCCCGCAAAAGCAACACACGCGTGACTCTCTCCATCCTGATTCCCTACTCTTTGAGCCAACTAATATGTTAGGCGAATCAATTAACTATTGTAGGCTACCATTAATTAATAACGTAGGCAACACCCAGGTAACATGTTGTCCAGGCTATCTGAAACAAGGGGTTGCCTCTCATCTACAACAACTGGTTGGGCTGCTACAGTCGTCAGTGCACTGTGCACAGTAGGCCTATGCTCTTTGTGGTTGATCAACTAAAAATAAAAGATGTATTTGGTGATGACGTTATTGTGGGCCTAGTAGACCTAAATTTTGAGAAATGAGAAACGATCTACATAGCGCACAGTGTTGCGCGGTCTGCCCGAAATTAGATCAATACAGTAAAGCATCAATACAGTAAAGTCAACAGTAAAGAAGCTGAAGACGCGAGTTAAAATAATAAAGACACCCCTTCAGGAAAAGCGATATAGGCTATGGGAAATATTGGGAAAGGTTCTTAAAGATGACAGTAGTACAAGTTATGGTCTATGTAGGCCTACTTCTTGCGAAGCCATTTAAGTATGTCAGCCAAAACGGGCAGCCTGCAGGAATAAATCTACCGGTATGTATAGGTTCGCGCATGCATAAAAGTTACCTTAGTTCGTTGTGTTTGTGACTTTAAACAGTGGATGTGCTTTAGTAAATGTGCTTTGTGCTTCATTCAGCATTATAAACCAGTTCTTACGCTAACGTTTTGACCAGCAATGTATCTCAGTCTTGCCTATACCTTGCCTCACCATTTCTGTTTTCGAAAGAAAGATGTATGTACATGGCCTTCAAATCGTATCCTATAGTGTTCTAATCCTTGGTGGTTGCGTGCGTGCCTGCGCTCTTATTCTCAGACTCTCTCCTGCGCAAACATTATGTCCTGCATGCCTACTGCGTGTAGTTCTACTGCATAAAGTTTCGCAAATAAATTAGTTTGTTTTACAGAAATGGCCTACTGTCACACTGCATGCAGGCTATAACCAAAAGCACACATTTTGTAAATAAGCGGGTCGGATCGCGGGTCGGGTATAATTTTGTCCTAATTAATATTCGCGGTCCGAGTTGCGGTCGGGTTGATTAAAATAGATTTTGCAAAAAATAGTGTATTTTTCAAGTCAATAAACATTCTTAATTTTCGAATGTATTTGTCAGGGAACATCTGACTTTTAAAAACCATAGGCCTGGTAGTCGCTCAGACAAGGAGTTATAAAATAAAGGCAATACCATTTGTGTCACCTAATGCAGTTCAGTGAATTAGCAAGATACCATCAGAAGCCAAAAATCATAAAGCACCTCTCTCCCCTGCGCATGAAGCTGTCTGCGTGTTGTAGGCTAGATTTGCGTGAGTTCTTTCTATCTGCTTTACTTTTGTGAGTTGCGACCACCTAGGCTATGTTATAGACGTTCTATGAGGTACCAGTGTTTAGCTGTGTCACAAAACAATAAGCTTTGTCAGACTTACTTATTACTTTTAAAATGATATTCAGGGCTATATACATTTTAAACATTCGGGGCTGAAGACCCGACAAAGCCTTGCGTTAATTCTTCAGATGGGAAGTGTCAGGAATTTTCATACGAGAGACGTTCTCATTGGTGGTTAGTATAGGGAATTGACAGCAACATATCCAATCACATTATGAGAGATGCTGAATTTAACATAAACTGCGATGTTTGATTTTAAATTAATATAAATTTAGCCGGGACTGTAAGCTGGCACACGTGGGTGCTCGATGTTTTCAGTGGGTGCCCGAGAGACGGAGCACCCACGGTATCGGCGCCTATGACAAGCGTATCTCGCGGTTGCATCCATTACAAACAAACATGCAATGTGAACGTCTGGGATTGGGAAGAGCACTAAATGCTCTGAATAAGCACGAAGTCAAACCTTTAAATGAAACACTTTAATAATCAAAAAAATAAACCGCTAATGAAGTAAACTTGTGACCATCAAAAATTGTTTATCGCCTGTAACTCAGTGATAACAGGACGTAACAGGAAGGCATTTGGCTGAGCAACGGAGGTTAATATGCTCTATATTTTGTCCAAATTATGTATGTCTATCATCGTTGCACTCGGAGAAAACCAGAATGTTTAATTTGTCCTGCGTTTCTTTTACAGCTGCAAACGGGATTCACTCGCAGTTAACCAAATATTTCTTTATTAGGGCAGGGCAGGCATATTTCTGGCTATTAAATTATTTCTAAACCAGACTGCTAAAGTCTGTAGTGAAGTCTGTGTAGGGTTTTCCAGGCTCCATTTCTTTTTACGAGACACCCTACTCACTTGAGCCATCTACCGGTTGTTTGGGTTGTTGCAGCGTCTCACTGGGAAAATACAAATAAAAGTCGCGTGACACCGCGTGATCCCACGCGCGGACCGCGAGTGAAGCTGGCCAAGTCGAAGCACTGCCCACTGTAGTAGTAGCCTAGGTAATATCAGTCCGCCGCTGCCGTTGCTTATATGCCTACTACCAACTTCAGGGAACAATGTATAACTATTGCAATGCAATGCAAGGGTAATTTTATTTCTAACAGTATTCTATCAACACAGACATTTACATCGATAGTCTGGTGTTATAATTTATATGCCTCGGGTGCACTGTGGAGTGGGTAAGACTGTTTTTAGTGGCAGGCTAACACATACTGTTGACGTGCAACTCTGCAACTAGAAGGACTGGATAAAACGTGCTGAAAACAGTCTCCACTGATAAATATCACACTTGCTAACTTGAAAATGAGGTTCTATGTCTAGAATCCTGACCCACCCCTTTGAAAAGGCACGGAATACACTCAGCTACTGCCAAACACTTAAAATTGAGGGACTGTAAAAACATCACCTGTGGGGACCAATTGAAAAAGTACTACACACACACAAAGTTGTGGGGACCAACTAAAGGCATCTCAAGCGGTCCTACACACACTTCACTTCAATAAAACAGATAGAATCAAATTGAGGTAGGATAAAACATCAGTTGTGGGGACCAAATGAAAAAGTCCTACACACACAAAGTTGTGGGGACCAACTAAAGGCATCTCAAGCGGTCCTACACACACTTCACTTCAATAAAACGGATAGAAATCAAATTGAGGTAGGATAAAACATGAGTTGAGGGGACCAATTGAAAAAGTCCTACACACACAAAGTTGTGGGGACCAACTAAAGGCATCTCAAGCGGTCCTACACACACTTCACTTCAATAAAACAGTTAGAATCAAAGTGAGGTAGGATAAAACATCAGTTGTGGGGACCAATTGATAGAATTCAAAAAGCCCTGGCCTACTCTCAGCTTCAATAGGATATATCAGTTGTTGGAATCAAGTGAAAGCAAAGACTACATATATTGTAAGACAAAGGGGAAGAAATTGTATGCTATAAACTGTACCCAAAGGTTACGTTACTTAGGCTGGCTACGTAGTGCTAACAGACTAATCATGATTATGTTACCTGAGTGGCACATGTTGGGAGGTCACTGCTAGAAGGCACATTTTCCAGGCTGCAAGTGGCATCCTCACCCTTGATAAGAAGAGAAATACATGTGCACAAAGTGTTAACATGTACCCTATGAATAGACCGTCAGTCATAACAACCTTCTAAACACCTTCACCTTGCACTTAGATTTGTATCTTTTTTTAAAACAGTGCATGTATGCTATAAACTGTACCCATTGCTAATGTTACTTAGGCTAGCAAAGTAGTGCTAACAGACATACAAGCAGCCTCTCTCATGAGATGACAAGAATGGTTACTTTCTGCCTGGCATTTTCTCTCTCCTAGTATGATGCAGTAAAAGTTGCATGTAATTCAAATTAGTGGCTAACTAGCTAGTTAGCAATAGTTTACATACAGCTCCAGGAGTTATGTTACAGTGAGCAGAACGATAGCTGGACAAACTAGTTTCACATGAGGTGTAAGCACCAGCGCTATTACTGTGGCCCTAGCCTACCTAATGACCGTCAAATTCTGCTTCACAATACTATTTCCACAACAGGCAAAGACTGATTATGTTACCTGAGTGGCAGATGTTGGGAGGTCACTGGTAGAAGACACATTTTCCAGGCTGCAAGTGGCATCCTCACCCTTGATAAGAAGAGAAAGACATGGGCACAAAGTGTTAACGTGTACCTTATAAATAGACCGTCAGTCATAACAACCTTCTAAACACTTTCACCTTGCACTTAAATTGCCATCTTTCATTATTTTATTTAACATGAGTTATAGGCACCGGGTGCAAGAAACCATGAAGGCCCTACACACAAACCTGACTTCAATATGATAATTAGTAGCAAGTTAAGAAAGGATAAAGCATTAGTTGTGGGGACTAAGTGAAAGAAATCTTAAAAAACCTACAAACCCTACACACAAACATACTCAACTTCAATAATGACAATGCATAGGAAGCTGAGGTAGAATAAATGATCAGTTGTGAAGACCATACAAAGGAATTTAAAGGTGTGGTTCAGGATTTTGGACATAGGACCTTCATTTCCAAGTTAGCAAGTGTGATATTTATCAGTGGAGACCGTTTTAAACATATTTCATCCAGTCCTTCTAGTTGCAGAGTTCGCAGGTGCTAGGCTAGCGCAAGTCATCCGTATGTGTTAGCCTGCCACTAAAAACAGTCTTACCCACTCCACAGTACACCCGAGGCAAATTAATTATAACGCCAGACTTTCGATGTAAATGTCTGTGTTGATAGTTTTATTTCTAACATTATTCTATCCTTGCATTTTAAATGATCGCATTACATTTTGAGGGACTAGTTTCTAAGCAGCGGCAGAATTTTACTTGCTCTGGTTAGTAGTACTGCGCCGAAAAGTAAACAGAGAAGCGCACTCCAATCGGGACACCTAGTAGTAGCCTAGGTAATATCAGTCCGCCGCTGCCGCTGCCGTTGCTTATATGCCTACTACCAACTTCAGGGAACAAAGTATAACTATTGCAATGCAATGCAAGGGTAATTTTATTTCTAACAGTATTCTATCAACACAGACATTTACATCGATAGTCTGGTGTTATAATTGATATGCCTCGGGTGCACTGTGGAGTGGGTAAGACTGTTTTTACTGGCAGGCTAACACATACTGTTGACTTGCAACTCTGCAACTAGAAGGACTGGATAAAACGTGCTGAAAACAGTCTCCACTGATAAATATCACACTTGCTAACTTGAAAATGAGGTTCTATGTCTAGAATCCTGACCCACCCCTTTGAAAAGGCACGGAATACACTCAGCTACTGCCAAACACTTAAAATTGAGGGACTGTAAAAACATCACCTGTGGGGACCAATTGAAAAAGTACTACACACACAAAGTTGTGGGGACCAACTAAAGGCATCTCAAGCGGTCCTACACACACTTCACTTCAATAAAACAGTTAGAATCAAAGTGAGGTAGGATAAAACATGAGTTGTGGGGACCAATTGAAAAAGTCCTACACACACAAAGTTGTGGGGACCAACTAAAGGCATCTCAAGCGGTCCTACACACACTTCACTTCAATAAAACAGTTAGAATCAAAGTGAGGTAGGATAAAACATCAGTTGTGGGGACCAATTGATAGAATTCAAAAAGCCCTGGCCTACTCTCAGCTTCAATAGGATATATCAGTTGTTGGAATCAAGTGAAAGAAAAGACTACATATATTGTAAGACAAAGGGGAAGAAATTGTATGCTATAAACTGTACCCAAAGGTTACGTTACTTAGGCTGGCTACGTAGTGCTAACAGACTAATCATGATTATGTTACCTGAGTGGCACATGTTGGGAGGTCACTGCTAGAAGGCACATTTTCCAGGCTGCAAGTGGCATCCTCACCCTTGATAAGAAGAGAAATACATGTGCACAAAGTGTTAACATGTACCCTATGAATAGACCGTCAGTCATAACAACCTTCTAAACACCTTGCACTTAGATTTGTATCTTTTTTTAAAACAGTGCATGTATGCTATAAACTGTACCCATTGCTAATGTTACTTAGGCTAGCAAAGTAGTGCTAACAGACATACAAGCAGCCTCTCTCATGAGATGACAAGAATGGTTACTTTCTGCCTGGCATTTTCTCTCTCCTAGTATGATGCAGTAAAAGTTGCATGTAATTCAAATTAGTGGCTAACTAGCTAGTTAGCAATAGTTTACATACAGCTCCAGGAGTTATGTTACAGTGAGCAGAACGATAGCTGGACAAACTAGTTTCACATGAGGTGTAAGCACCAGCGCTATTACTGTGGCCCTAGCCTACCTAATGACCGTCAAATTCTGCTTCACAATACTATTTCCACAACAGGCAAAGACTGATTATGTTACCTGAGTGGCAGATGTTGGGAGGTCACTGGTAGAAGACACATTTTCCAGGCTGCAAGTGGCATCCTCACCCTTGATAAGAAGAGAAAGACATGGGCACAAAGTGTTAACGTGTACCTTATAAATAGACCGTCAGTTATAACAACCTTCTAAACACTTTCACCTTGCACTTAGATTGCCATCTTTCATTATTTTATTTAACATGAGTTATAGGGACCGGGTGCAAGAAACCATGAAGGCCCTACACACAAACCTGACTTCAATATGATAATTAGAAGCAAGTTAAGAAAGGATAAAGCATTAGTTGTGGGGACTAAGTGAAAGAAATCTTAAAAAACCTACAAACCCTACACACAAACATACTCAACTTCAATAATGACAATGCATAGGAAGCTGAGGTAGAATAAATGATCAGTTGTGAAGACCATACAAAGGAATTTAAAGGTGTGGTTCAGGATTTTGGACATAGGACCTTCATTTCCAAGTTAGCAAGTGTGATATTTATCAGTGGAGACCGTTTTAAACATATTTCATCCAGTCCTTCTAGTTGCAGAGTTCGCAGGTGCTAGGCTAGCGCAAGTCATCCGTATGTGTTAGCCTGCCACTAAAAACAGTCTTACCCACTCCACAGTACACCCGAGGCAAATAAATTATAACGCCAGACTTTCGATGTAAATGTCTGTGTTGATAGTTTTATTTCTAACATTATTCTATCCTTGCATTTTAAATGATCGCATTACATTTTGAGGGACTAGTTTCTAAGCAGCGGCAGAATTTTACTTGCTGTGGTTAGTAGTACTGCGCCAAAAAGTAAACAGAGAAGCGCACTCCAATCGGGACACCTAGTAGTAGCCTAGGTAATATCAGTCCGCCGCTGCCGCTGCCGTTGCTTATATGCCTACTACCAACTTCAGGGAACAAAGTATAACTATTGCAATGCAATGCAAGGGTAATTTTATTTCTAACAGTATTCTATCAACACAGACATTTACATCGATAGTCTGGTGTTATAATTGATATGCCTCGGGTGCACTGTGGAGTGGGTAAGACTGTTTTTAGTGGCAGGCTAACACATACTGTTGACTTGCAACTCTGCAACTAGAAGGACTGGATAAAACGTGCTGAAAACAGTCTCCACTGATAAATATCACACTTGCTAACTTGAAAATGAGGTTCTATGTCTAGAATCCTGACCCACCCCTTTGAAAAGGCACGGAATACACTCAGCTACTGCCAAACACTTAAAATTGAGGGACTGTAAAAACATCACTTGTGGGGACCAATTGAAAAAGTCCTACACACACAAAGTTGTGGGGACCAACTAAAGGCATCTCAAGCGGTCCTACACACACTTCACTTCAATAAAACAGTTAGAATCAAAGTGAGGTAGGATAAAACATGAGTTGTGGGAACCAATTGAAAAAGTCCTACACACACAAAGTTGTGGGGACCAACTAAAGGCATCTCAAGCGGTCCTACACACACTTCACTTCAATAAAACAGTTAAAATCAAAGTGAGGTAGGATAAAACATCAGTTGTGGGGACCAAATGAAAAGGTCCTACACACACAAAGTTGTGGGGTCCAACTAAAGGCATCTCAAGCGGTCCTACACACACTTCACTTCAATAAAACAGTTAGAATCAAAGTGAGGTAGGATAAAACATCAGTTGTGGGGACCAATTGATAGAATTAAAAAAGCCCTGGCCTACTCTCAGCTTCAATAGGATATATCAGTTGTTGGAATCAAGTGAAAGAAAAGACTACATATATTGTAAGACAAAGGGGAAGAAATTGTATGCTATAAACTGTACCCAAAGGTTACGTTACTTAGGCTGGCTACGTAGTGCTAACAGACTAATCATGATTATGTTACCTGAGTGGCACATGTTGGGAGGTCACTGCTAGAAGGCACATTTTCCAGGCTGCAAGTGGCATCCTCACCCTTGATAAGAAGAGAAATACATGTGCACAAAGTGTTAACATGTACCCTATGAATAGACCGTCAGTCATAACAACCTTCTAAACACCTTCACCTTGCACTTAGATTTGTATCTTTTTTTAAAACAGTGCATGTATGCTATAAACTGTACCCATTGCTAATGTTACTTAGGCTAGCAAAGTAGTGCTAACAGACATATAAGCAGCCTCTCTCATGAGATGACAAGAATGGTTACTTTCTGCCTGGCATTTTCTCTCTCCTAGTATGATGCAGTAAAAGTTGCATGTAATTCAAATTAGTGGCTAACTAGCTAGTTAGCAATAGTTTACATACAGCTCCAGGAGTTATGTTACAGTGAGCAGAACGATAGCTGGACAAACTAGTTTCACATGAGGTGTAAGCACCAGCGCTATTACTGTGGCCCTAGCCTACCTAATGACCGTCAAATTCTGCTTCACAATACTATTTCCACAACAGGCAAAGACTGATTATGTTACCTGAGTGGCAGATGTTGGGAGGTCACTGGTAGAAGACACATTTTCCAGGCTGCAAGTGGCATCCTCACCCTTGATAAGAAGAGAAAGACATGGGCACAAAGTGTTAACGTGTACCTTATAAATAGACCGTCAGTCATAACAACCTTCTAAACACCTTGCACTTAGATTGCCATCTTTCATTATTTTATTTAACATGAGTTATAGGGACCGGGTGCAAGAAACCATGAAGGCCCTACACACAAACCTGACTTCAATATGATAATTAGAAGCAAGTTAAGAAAGGATAAAGCATTAGTTGTGGGGACTAAGTGAAAGAAATCTTAAAAAACCTACAAACCCTACGCACAAACATACTCAACTTCAATAATGACAATGCATAGCAAGCTGAGGTAGAATAAATGATCAGTTGTGAAGACCATACAAAGGAATTTAAAGGTGTGGTTCAGGATTTTGGACATAGGACCTTCATTTCCAAGTTAGCAAGTGTGATATTTATCAGTGGAGACCGTTTTAAACATATTTCATCCAGTCCTTCTAGTTGCAGAGTTCGCAGGTGCTAGGCTAGCGCAAGTCATCCGTATGTGTTAGCCTGCCACTAAAAACAGTCTTACCCACTCCACAGTACACCCGAGGCAAATAAATTATAACGCCAGACTTTCGATGTAAATGTCTGTGTTGATAGTTTTATTTCTAACATTATTCTATCCTTGCATTTTAAATGATCGCATTACATTTTGAGGGACTAGTTTCTAAGCAGCGGCAGAATTTTACTTGCTCTGGTTAGTAGTACTGCGCCGAAAAGTAAACAGAGAAGCGCACTCCAATCGGGACACCTAGTAGTAGCCTAGGTAATATCAGTCCGCCGCTGCCGCTGCCGTTGGTTATATGCCTACTACCAACTTCAGGGAACAAAGTATAACTATTGCAATGCAATGCAAGGGTAATTTTATTTCTAACAGTATTCTATCAACACAGACATTTACATCGATAGTCTGGTGTTATAATTGATATGCCTCGGGTGCACTGTGGAGTGGGTAAGACTGTTTTTACTGGCAGGCTAACACATACTGTTGACTTGCAACTCTGCAACTAGAAGGACTGGATAAAACGTGCTGAAAACAGTCTCCACTGATAAATATCACACTTGCTAACTTGAAAATGAGGTTCTATGTCTAGAATCCTGACCGACCCCTTTGAAAAGGCACGGAATACACTCAGCTACTGCCAAACACTTAAAATTGAGGGACTGTAAAAACATCACTTGTGGGGACCAATTGAAAAAGTCCTACACACACAAAGTTGTGGGGACCAACTAAAGGCATCTCAAGCGGTCCTACACACACTTCACTTCAATAAAACAGTTAGAATCAAAGTGAGGTAGGATAAAACATGAGTTGTGGGAACCAATTGAAAAAGTCCTACACACACAAAGTTGTGGGGACCAACTAAAGGCATCTCAAGCGGTCCTACACACACTTCACTTCAATAAAACAGTTAAAATCAAAGTGAGGTAAGATAAAACATCAGTTGTGGGGACCAAATGAAACAGTCCTACACACACAAAGTTGTGGGGACCAACTAAAGCCATCTCAAGCGGTCCTACACACACTTCACTTCAATAAAACAGATAGAATCAAATTGAGGTAGGATAAAACATGAGTTGTGGGGACCAATTGAAAAAGTCCTACACACACAAAGTTGTGGGGACCAACTAAAGGCATCTCAAGCGGTCCTACACACACTTCACTTCAATAAAACAGTTAGAATCAAAGTGAGGTAGGATAAAACATCAGTTGTGGGGACCAATTGATAGAATTCAAAAAGCCCTGGCCTACTCTCAGCTTCAATAGGATATATCAGTTGTTGGAATCAAGTGAAAGCAAAGACTACATATATTGCAAGACAAAGGGGAAGAAATTGTATGCTATAAACTGTACCCAAAGGTTACGTTACTTAGGCTGGCTACGTAGTGCTAACAGACACATCATGATTATGTTACCTGAGTGGCACATGTTGGGAGGTCACTGCTAGAAGGCACATTTTCCAGGCTGCAAGTGGCATACTCACCCTTGATAAGAAGAGAAATACATGTGCACAAAGTGTTAACATGTACCCTATGAATAGACCGTCAGTCATAACAACCTTCTAAACACCTTCACCTTGCACTTAGATTTGTATCTTTTTTTAAAACAGTGCATGTATGCTATAAACTGTACCCATTGCTAATGTTACTTAGGCTAGCAAAGTAGTGCTAACAGACATACAAGCAGCCTCTCTCATGAGATGACAAGAATGGTTACTTTCTGCCTGGCATTTTCTCTCTCCTAGTATGATGTAATTCAAATTAGTGGCTAACTAGCTAGTTAGCAATAGTTTACATACAGCTCCAGGAGTTATGTTAAAGTGAGCAGAACGATAGCTGGACAAACTAGTTTCACATGAGGTGTAAGCACCAGCGCTATTACTGTGGCCCTAGCCTACCTAATGACCGTCAAATTCTGCTTCACAATACTATTTCCACAACAGGCAAAGACTGATTATGTTACCTGAGTGGCAGATGTTGGGAGGTCACTGGTAGAAGGCACATTTTCCAAGCTGCAAGTGGCAGCCTCACCCTTGATAAGAAGAGAAAGACATGGGCACAAAGTGTTAACGTGTACCTTATAAATAGACCGTCAGTCATAACAACCTTCTAAACACTTTCACCTTGCACTTAGATTGCCATCTTTCATTATTTTATTTAACATGAGTTATAGGGACCGGGTGCAAGAAACCATGAAGGCCCTACACACAAACCTGACTTCAATATGATAATTAGAAGCAAGTTAAGAAAGGATAAAGCATTAGTTGTGGGGACTAAGTGAAAGAAATCTTAAAAAACCTACAAACCCTACACACAAACATACTCAACTTCAATAATGACAATGCATAGCAAGCTGAGGTAGAATAGTTCTAGTTGCAGAGTTCGCAGGTGCTAGGCTAGCGCAAGTGATCAGTATGTGTTAGCCTGCCACTAAAAACAGTCTTACCCACTCCACAGTACACCCGAGGCAAATAAATTATAACACCAGACTATCGATGTAAATGTCTGTGTTCAATAAGCTTAACTATAGCCTTAACTCAAAACAGTTGTTAGGCATATATCATTCTGATCTGTAGAAATGTCACATGCAGCCATGCCTACATTCTGCTTACTGCACATTAATTTTAGGCTAATATATTATGATATTCAGTATTCAGGAATGATATTTTACCCTATCATTCTATTGTTAAAGCAGTCATACCTGCAGGCATTTAATTGGGCTACAGGTTTTCTACAGGAATGGCATGTTGCATAAACTTGCGACGTGTTCCGAATACAGAGTTGTTATTGAAAACTTTGGCGTCAGCAAAACAACTGTGCACCGATGTGTGAATTCAATTTGTTTTATTCTACAGGAACAAGCAAGAGAGCACATTAAGTTGCCTAATGTTGGGGAAGCGCCAGAGATGGCTGAGATTCTCTGAAGGTTACATAACGCAATGCGAATAAACTGTTTCCATCAACTTTATTCGCATTATACCTTATGCGCATCGAGAGTGGATCCACCCCCCCTCTAGCAAATCAAATATTGATGCGCATTCAAAATTTTGATGTGCATTTCACGTTGTTTCCATTCGAATAGATAAAATGTGCATTAGCAAGTTGGATGGAAGCACGCTAACTAGGAAAGGGATCACTCACAGGTTGGGACAGTGATTAATAAAACCATGCAAGCAAAGTACAGGTGTTTGTAAACTGAAAAGCAGTACACAGAAATCGAAGAAAGCTATTATTCTAATTTAAATCTAATAAAGTTATTATTTTAAACAGAAATTGCTAACGCTGCTAGATCTCACCTCATTTCTCCATGGCCAACAAACAGAGATGTGGTTTACCATCAACCTCAATTAACTTCATGCGGCAATTAGGAGTCTTATGGTCATCATTCACCAATCTCCCAAGACTGTTGTCTTCCAATGCTGCGTCAATGCTGGAAAATGCATTAAAATCAACAAGAGCAATTTTTTGAAGGAACACTCCAATTTTTTGAGAAATAGGCTCATTTTCTAACGCCCTAAGAGTTTTACAGTTTTTTTTAATCCAGTTAGTACATTTAGTAAGACCTCTGGAACTGGCAGTAGCACTTTACCTATTAGCCTAAAACTTACCACCACCATTTGCCTTTCCATTTAAAGTCAAACAAAAAGACACAGCAAGCTTTATGGTAGATTTTCCTCCTATGCTGAGCTTCTACTGCATCAATGATTACTCCTCTGTATTCAACCACGAAATCACCCTGCTGGAATGGTGCTAAGGTAAAGACACCACGGCCTGAAAAACAGAATGTGGGTCAGAAATGTACAAAAAACTTCATCAGCATACATGAGCATATAAACTTAGGCCTTAAATCAGGAACCAGTTAGGGCTGGGCGATATGGCTAAAAATAATATTGCAATATTTTTAGTCTATTTGACAATATAGAATATATATCTCAATATTTTGACATTTTCTCAAAAGTGCTTCATGAATTCTCACTTTCACCCTATGTTTTAAATCATGCCAGTATGATAAAGTAGGCTATGATAAATCATACCAGTCCAATCCCTGTAAATTATACCCGCATGAAAAAAATCTTGGTTATTCACAAGTGGTTTCTATTTTAAATTTGCATGTAAAAGCAGAGGTGAAAGTAGTTTTGAATTATTGCCAGTAGCCTACTAGTAAAGTTTCTCATAGGGAAAAGTGTGCATACAACAAAATTCAACACATCTAAATAGGGTACATCAGTTGATTTATTTTAGCCTATTTGCAGAGCATTCATCATGGCCTGTTATTTGGCTTGATCATTCTATATCTGCCTCAATGCTAAGATCTCGTAAATGTAATGTAAAATTCAATCTGGAGGGGAAGCATAGACAAACATTTACCACGAGAAATGCATGTGTGGAGAGTGAGAAGTGCGCATTTGCGCTGTCATTTTCAAACAGTCAGATGTGTACATAGACAGTATCCCTTCTGCCTTAGGCACAGATATCGTTGTAACTTTAATTTGAAGATCCCTTGCTATTTGTGTTGCTTCCATCTATTAACCTAGCTCATTGTTGAACAACACTAGCCTATGCTACCGCTGCTTTTGAACTGAAAGTTAACTTTTTCACATCTACACCTAGATGTCATACACTTTGTACATTTCACATCTACACCTAGATGTCATACACTGTCCGAACTGTTCAGGATTGGTTGGTGAGTGTGTGATGTGCGTTGTTCACGTTGTTACTGAGAGGGAACCCTCAAGATCAGAAACTAGAGGGGTCTAGATACTCTGTATAACTCATTATACTGAAAACAATACCATGGCATATAGTTTCTGATCTTGATATAAGATTAATAACACTTGGTTAGATTGTATTAGATAAGCAGCAGTTTTGCAGTATATTAATACTGTTATCGATGGCCTAAGCTAAAGTCCACAATCTCTTGAAACATAATCTTTGAATCAAGCCATCTTCACTCCATGTTTAAAAGTAACACTTCAAAGCACACGATTATACGCATTATTTTCTAATCTTGAGCATGAACAAGCAAGAAATCGTGTCCTGACTGCAAATCTTACTCAAATTTCCACTAAATAAACGTAGCCACGAGCATAGCCTACTGTAGCTGCTACACAGGCATGACTGGTGTGAAGTCTACAAGTGATTATATACATCACGTCGCCAGCATTTACACATCTATGAAACAAACCTGCCGACGACCAAAGTGTTCGACAAAAAGTTTACAGCGTCTTCTTGAGAGCTCGTCTGTGCTACATACAGTGGCCACTTCATTCACGCCTTCCGTTATTCATGCAGCTCCTTGAAATGTATTGCAACATTGACGTACAACGTATGCCTTCAACGCATGTGAACGAGACAACGACTTTGTTAAAGCCGAATTTATCCACGGTTCAGTTTGAATTACTTGCTGTTAACACGTAAATTACTGTGACTTTTGCTCAGTATCCAAAAACAGCGCACAAGACTGAAACATTAAGCATATTTCTTACCAATAGCGGGGACATGTTTTTGCAGCATGTAGGCGAACTCTCAACAGGTGTAGCCTACATTAACAAGCAAGAAAGCGTCCTGACTGCAAATCTTAGTCAAACCAGTAAATAAACATGTAGTCACGCGCATACACAGGCATGCATGATTACCTCTGGCTTGATGTGAATGTAATACCCGACATCACGTCGCCTTTACACATCAAACAAACATGCGAACGACCAAAGTGTTCGACAAAAGTTCACAGCGTCTTGTGAGCTTGTCTGTGCTATGCCTTCACCGCATGTGAAGGAGACCATTTGTTAACGCCGAATTTATCCACGGTTGAGTCTTACTGTTCACACGCAAATGACTGTGACCTTTGCTCAGTGTAAACAAACAGCACACAGGCTGACACATAAATTAAGCATATTCTTACCACTATCGAGCGGGGACATATGTTAAATGTTTGCAGCATGTCGGCGAACTCTCAACACTTGTACATGATAACACTCTCACTTTATACTGCAACCTACACAACTCAAAACCAGCGCAGAATTACTTGAACAAACAAATTGCTGTAGTCTGTGAACTTGAATATGACACTGCCTGCCTGAAGCTAGTTTTTAAAATAGCGCCTTGTGGAGGAATAAGTAGATCTCAAGACACAACTGAACATCTTTTACAGAGTTCTGAGCTGTTAGCAAACATTTCTGTTTTCCTGCTGTTTCCGGTTTAAAATATTACATACCTTTTTTAGGGCTAATGAACTTAGCTTCCAGCATTTCAGTGTCTCTGCAATTACGTGCATGGTCACATGCTTCGCGCATGGGATTTTGTCTTCGTTGTAGCATGTTAATCTGTAAATGAAGACATTTATATTAAACGATTTGTATCGTGTCAGTTTACCACATTTGGACAGCAGAAGTTATTCCTTCAAGGGAAATGAACTGTTGCTAACTCAATGTGCACCAAATTCGTAATTGCTAGCACATTATGCTGGCTCACTTTTACAATTTACTTAGCCATCTTTGCATATGAGCTGCCTAGCATAATGTGCTAGCAACTACAAACGTGGTGTTAGTTTAACCAATATAACACCAGGTTTTGTGAAAGTATGTCTTAGGAGTAAGGCATAAAAACAAACACAATATTTACGTAGTCAAATTTAACAACCACAACTAGCGTTTACCAACTGCTTTGAAACTGCCTACAGATAAAAAAGACCTGACATCTACTGAAGCTAGCCCACCATGCATTATGTAGCCTTTTGACTTCCCTCGCCCTCATTTGTTTTTTCTTTGTTCAAACATTTCGACTTAATGTGTATAAACTGATACAATATGCTGTAGTAATAGGTATTTACCTTTTGTTGCTGCTGGCATGGTTGTCCTTCCTCTGAAGTTTGAGAAAATGACGATTAGTCAAATGAAGTCTGATAACATTACATTTTCTGAATGCAAAGTTATACTTAACTTACCTTTTTTGTAATGTCAAAACTAGGTATGAGAAGTGTGATATCTACATGCACATAGAATACTATCAAGAACTTTATTCCAGCATTCATAACTCATTTTACCCATATTATACAAGTGCATAATTAAAGAATTCACCATGCTACTCTCAATGATAGGGCAACCATCTTAACATGCAATTTAGCTATAAGCTAGGCTACTTGCTGCTACATGTGCTCCCCTTGACCCTGAACATTAACACTTACAGCAGTTAGGCATGCATTGTTATTTGACAATCTACAATTAACATTTACTCTCGCAATTTAATTAAACTTACTTTTTATCTGTGAAGTTGGATGATGTTCCATAAAATAGTAAAGATCTGTAGAAAAAATATCGCTGTTCCCAAAATGGTGGATGCTTCTTCTTCTGCTTTTGGTTTTCTGGCGGTCTTTCGATGATGCGATCTACTCATTTGCATATTCTGATTTCTCGGATCTGATTGGTAGATGTCCATATGTGTGTGTGTGTGAGAGAGATATGCAGTTACAGTGTCTGGTCATGGGTTGGCGGTACTGAGCACCCCAAAACACACACAAAACACACATTTTCAAAATTTCATGACATATAGGCCAACCTAAAATTTTGTATCTAGGCAGTTGGCAATGTTGTTCTAGGCTCATCTAAAGGAAAAACATAATGGGGACCAAGTGTAAGTCCCCACCATTCCAGCGGTCCCCACCCCGTGACTACTTTGTCAGGTCGAAGTCCCCATTTTGTGATAAAGACAAGCACACATGATCACACACAAACACACACACACACACATGATCACACACAAATACAAACGCACAAAGACATGTACATGTTGTACATGTTTAGCTGCTCTCTATTTTTCTATGTCTTTCCTCTGCTTACACACAAACAATGCCCACACACACACACACACACACACACACACACACACACACACACACACACACACACAGACACACACATACACACATACACACATACACACACACACACACACACACACACACACACACACACACACACACACACACACATGACAGGATGCACTGAAGCTACTCAGACCGCAGCCGTCGGTCAGTCTCGCCTGGGCAGCGGTCTGGTCTGTTAACTCTGCATCCGCCTGTCGATGGCGTATTGACTGTCAGATCCGAGGTGCTTAAGGCCCTGAGCTCCATGGGTTTGATGACCTCTCCCAGGAGGCTCTCTGCACCGAAGCCGCTCTGCATATCCAAGCAGCTCCATCACTCTCTCACTCTCTCTCCCTCTCTCCCTCCCTCCCTCCCTCTCTCTCTCTCTCCTCTCCTTCACTTAAGGGGTCTTAGAGCAGGAGACGGGTTTAAGTTTTAATCTGTGATGGGCTTCTACTCAGTACTCAGACAAGGCCCAGGCCGCTGCTGTGGTCAGAGTGAGAGAGCCCCGCTGCTCAGCCCAGCTGGACACAAAGGGATGTTTTCCTTTACTCTCCTCCCTGAGCCTTTCTCCCTCCTCATTTTAATGGCAGTGTGAAGGTGTGAGTAGATGTATGTGTTCATGTGTGTGTGTGTGCATGCGTGCGTGTGTGTGTGTGTGTGTGTTGTGTTGTGTGTGTGTGTGTTTGCGCGTCTGCATGTATGATTCATGTCTCCTGAAGACTGCTGACTGAGTGCACCCTTGTAGCCCTCACCTCATGCACAGCAGCTGCCTACAAGCCCCAGAGACAAAGAGAGACAGAGCAAATGGAGGATAGTAGGAGAGAGAAGGCGGAGAGAGAGAGAGGCAGCACAGCGGCCATTGCTCTTAGCCTGCTCCCCCTGGGGCATGGTTCACCAATGCTGCAGTGCTAAGAGTGACCCAGCCCAGCAGCAGCCTGGCTCCCCCATCTTCTGGGGCTGCCGGCTCTGCAGCCCTGGCCCTGGTAGGCTTAGCTGGAGAGGGCTGGAGGAACTCAAGGCAGCAGCCTCAGCACCGCCACCACAACTTTCAGCGTGGCGCGCCGAGGCAGGGCAAGCGAGCGAGTCAGACAGCCGCAGCCACAGCCACGGCCCTGCAGTGCCACCTGCTGCCCGGGGCCTGCCAGTGTGCCAGTGACTCCTTGCACACACTCACACACACGTCCAGACACAGACACACACAGCCACACACGGCGTCCGCCTGCCCCGCTCTTTCTGCTCTTGCTCTCTCTCTCTCTCTATCTATCTCTCTCTATCTATCTCTCTCTCTTTCTCTCTCTCTCTCTCTCCCGCTCCCTCTCTGAACCACAGCCGCAGCCAGCCTTAATTACAGCACGCTTCAGTTGTTGTGGGCGCATGTCAGAACAAATTATGTAAGTAATGAGGCTGAAAATGCTAAAGGAGTCGAAGCACAGTGCGCCGGCTACGCTCACGCGGGGAGGAACACAACAACAAACAATGGAGAGGGCGCTGCCCACCTCGCGTACACACACACACACACACACACACACACACACACACACACACACACGGAGATCAAATCCATATTTCAGAGAGAGGGAGAGGGGGAAGAGGAGAGAGAGAGATGGGAGGGAGGGGGGACTTTAGCACTAATAAAAAAATAATCCATACATGATTTTTGAAGATGATGAGGAATAATGATGATAATCAGCCTCTCCAGAGAGATATCTGGGAGCATTCTAATCAGTCGGCGAACAGCTTTAATTAGCCAGCTAATTAAGGGCTGTACCTTAGTGGTGTGTAGAGGCAACACAGAGAGTTCTCAACCAGCTCCTCTCTCGGACAGGAGGCTGCATCAGGTGCCGTTATTTTTGTTTGTGTGTTTGTTTGTTTGTTTTGGTTTGTGTTTCTTTTTTCCTCGGCCCTCCGGGGGTCACCGTGTTCCTTTGTTGGCCTAATGGAAAACGAGAGCCAGGGCTGTGTTCACAGGCACCAGGGATTGTGTCGCCTGTCTGCCGCTACACAGAGATGCTCCTTGTGAGGGGGCGCTATTGTGGCAGCAGTGGCAGTGGCTGGGAGGGAACAGGTTGGGTGCTGGCGTGGGGGGCGGGGGTGGGGGGCTGCTATGGTGCTGGAGTCTCAGGAAGAAGTCTGAAGTCCCACTGAGGGGACAGTGACATTATCCAGATGATATTAAGTGGTCCCAGGCGCACACCGTCCTAAAATGGCGTTTTCACAGAGAGAGGGGATATGTTCATGTGACAATTAATTCCAGACTAGTCCGTGTAAAATGACTGTGGAGGCATGCACTAGTCCCTGTAACTAGCTCAACATCTGCATGTCCACATAACAGAGAGCTGTGGTGGTTTACTGCACCTCTGCTTTGGTAAAGACGACACAGACAGGATGTGTGTATATGGGCAGGGTTAGAGAGGTCACTGGCACGACAGGGGATTGGTTCATCTATTTATGATGTTGCTGGGTTGTCCTGCTGAGTTTCTCACCATCTGCTAAAATACAATCAATCCAGCAATCTCCTGCAATGTGTGTGTGTGGTGTGTGTGTGAGTGGGTGTGTGTGAGTGTGGTGTGTGTGTGTGTGTGTGTGTGTGTGCAGATTAAGCCCCATCGGTGAGACCAGCGGCTACAGCCTCTCTTCTGCTAGCCTCAGTGCTGTGTGTGTCCCTGAGGGGAAGAGCTCTCTCTCTCTCTCTCACACACACACACACACACACACATACACACACACACACACACACACACACACACACACACACACACACACACACACACACACACACACACACACACACACACACACACACACACACACACACACACACACACACACACACACACGAACATGCAGACACACATTCTCTCTTTTTCTCACGCTGTCTCTCTCTCAGTTCTTTTTATCCTATACTCTCTCTCCCCTCCCCCCTCTCTCTCCCTCTCTCTCCCCCTCAAACGCCTGCAGTCATCAGGGACCCTTAATTACATCAGTAGCCCCGCGGAGGCCTGTGGTGGAGTTGTGATGTTGGAGCCGGCTCCGCTGAGCTCCGCTCCTCTCCGCTC
>NW_027468565.1:8923190-8928190 GCF_046254945.1 Alosa pseudoharengus
AGATATCCAGGTATGAGCGCACATGTGAGTGCCTGTTTGTGTCTGTGTGAGAGAAAGAGAGAAAGAGAAAGTGTTTGATCTCCATTCGTGTGTGTATGTGTTAAACAAGACCCCTTCTGGGCTTCTGACCGAGTTGTGAGTGTGTGCGTGTGTGTGTGTGTGTTATGTGTGTGTGTGTGTGTATGTCTGTGTGTGCGTGTGTCCGTGGCCTGTGACAGGAAGGCTGTAATCAGGCCAGGCCTTCTGAGTCTTTCAGCTGCTCTCTCACACACAACCAGGACAGGCAAGGTGACTTCTGACTTCTCTCCACACCAATCCCCATCTGCCTCTCCCTCACGCACTCATGCACACACACACACACACACACACACACACACACACACGCATATATTCATGCATGTACAAAAATATGCTCTCTAAGAGTCAAGCGAAAATAGAGGAAGGAGAGCTGAAGGATGTGTGTGATAGAACTGTGTGTGTGTGTGTGTGTGTGTGTGTGTGTGTGTGTGTGTGTGTGTGGTTATGTATGCTTTATGTTCATTCTCCGGTTCTATTCCAGTCAGGCCCTGCCTGTGATTGCCTGCCCAACTGAGAGCAGTTTCTCTGCTGTGTTGTTTTATGCCTATTACTCCTCTGACACTCCCCTGAGAGACATAAAGACTCCATTCCCCATGAGTACCCTGCTTTGGCTGAGAGAGCTGTAGAGCTTCCGCTACAGGATTGTTATGGAGTCACACATCCTGAGGGGAACTGCTGGTTAGGAGGGATGCTGGATGCTTAGGTTTGGATAAGACACAGTGGTTTTACAGTCACTGAGAACAACAGTCACCTTTGTGGTTGGTTGTTGGGTGTAATGGGAGAAGACAGAGGAAGGCTTGGCAGACCTTGGACATAATGGTGTGAAATATGAAGGGAGTTCCCCTCCATGTTGTCAATTTTCTAAATCCTACTGTAAAAATTGTTATACTGTTTTGTTTTGTGCTTTGGCAACACTGTACCTACAGTCATGCTAATAAAGCAACCTTTAAATTGAGTTCCTTTGAATGTCATAATGTGGTGTTGCCTGCCTTATGTGTACGTTTCGAGGATCAAGGACATGATTGTAATTGTTGTTTTTTTCTCCCACTCCCCCTGTTTTTGTGTCCATCTACCACCCTCTCTCCTCTCCCACCCTCTCCCCTTCTTCTTTGCACCCACTCTTTTGTTTGTCGTTTTCTCATTCTTCCCCATGCTCCTCTACTCTTGCCCCCGCCCCACACACACACACACCTGCACACCTCCCACCCCACAGCGGTGAAGTTCGGCCGCATGTCCAAGAAGCAGCGTGACAGCCTGTATGCGGAGGTGCAGAAGCACCGGCTGCAGCAGCAGCAGCGCGAGCACCAGCAGCAGCCCGGCGAGGCCGAGCCCCTCACGCCCACCTACGGCGGCCTGGCCGCCAACGGCCTCACCGAGCTCCACGACGACCTCGGCGGCTACATGGACGGACACACCCCGGATGGCGCCAAGCCCGACTCGGCCGTCAGCAGCTTCTACCTGGACATCCAGCCCTCGCCTGACCAGTCCGGCCTGGACATCAACGGCATCAAGCCCGAGCCCATCTGCGACTTCACGCCCGGCTCTGGCTTCTTCCCCTACTGCTCGTTCACCAACGGCGAGAGCTCACCCACTGTCTCCATGGCAGAGCTAGGTAAGGCCACTGTCTCCATGGAAGAGCTAGGTAAGGCCACTGACTCCATGGCAGAGCTAGGTAAGGCCACTTGGTTTGTTGTCAGCCGCAGCTTCCATTTAGTTGGCATGGAGTGTGGTGAAATGCTCTGCATTTATAGATTGCTTATGTATTCAAAGCCAGAAGTGAATTTGATATATTACAACAACAAGGATTGCTCAGCTGAATAACATTGCATTTTTCCTAGATCAATGTGCAGTACTAGACAGAAATAGACATAATAGACATAATAGATGGATAAACGTAAACAGACATAACAGACGTAAACAGACAAACTAGGACATAACAAATAGTGCATAATGCACTTATTTACACACTACTGTACAACAGTAAATGTACAGCCCAGTCAATGTGCTTCCCCAGGTTCTAGAATCCATTTGCATACAATCACATTCCTCTGTACACACTTTCACACTGGCAACACACACACACACACACACACACACACACACACACACACACACACAAGCATGACCTGCCTCTAATAAATAGCAAATAGCTGCACTACACATGGTCATTAATCTGTTCAAAAATTCACACACCCGGGCATATAACTAGTGGCAAAGACAGAGTTATACTACACTGTGTCAGTGTAGTATAACACACACACACACGCACACGCACACTCACACACACACACACACACAAGCAAATGCTGTTAGCGGGATGCTAATCATTTCATCAGGAGTAGTCGTCATCAGAGTATAGCATCCTGTTTAGGGCTGTTCCATGAATCCTAAAGGGGCAGGACTTGTCAGTACAGGGACCCTCTGATCGCTGGGCGGCTGATCTACCTCCCCCATACATCAGACACGTCACAGCGCACAGCACAGCACAGCACAGCACACCACTCCACACTACGCCCACAGACCAGGAGAGACAGGGATGTGTCGTCTAGTTCAAAAGCTTTTTTTGTTATGCCAGCGAAGTCAATTTGAATTTGATTTGAATTAAATTGAGAGAGAGAGAGAGAGAGGGAGAAAGGAGAGAAGCCAGGGTGGGAGAGGCACCAGGAGGGTTGGATTGGGGGAGGGTGACAGGGGGTAACT
This sequence comes from Alosa pseudoharengus, assembly GCF_046254945.1. NCBI lineage: Eukaryota > Metazoa > Chordata > Actinopteri > Clupeiformes > Clupeidae > Alosa > Alosa pseudoharengus. The sequence goes on from NW_027468565.1 coordinate 8,925,969, forward strand.
CAACCATGGGGCAAATGACACAAAGGTGGCTTAAAATAGCAGTAGGTTGGAGACTCATCTTAGAGACTCATTAAAGGAGGCACTTTTTTGTAATTAGTTTCCATTAATTAGGGCCAATCAGGATCTGGCAGGGCACGCATCGGGGGAAATCATTTTTTTTAGCTTCCGCCGGGTGCTTTGGGGACTCCTTTTTAACAGATGTGTTTTCAAAATGATTGAGTTTCCTTGTACCATATGTGTGTTTTGTGCCTTCTTTTTTTCTGGTAAAATGAGAATGTGACACAGGTTTCAGGGAATGCTTATGGCACAATGAACACATTCAAATGTACATTTAGCCAGAAATACACACACACACACACACACACACACACACACACACACATTCACAGCACTCTGTTGATTTCGGTCATCACTGAATTAGATATACCCTCTTCAAAGCTTTGAGCGTACACACAATTTACACACAGACACACACACACACACACACACACACATTGCCAGTGTCTAATAGCCAACACAAATAGACGACCGACGGAATGTGGTCTCCTTTTCTGTGTTCCACATGCCTCACAGTTCTTTGTTCCATTCCAGAACACCTGGCCCAGAACATCTCTAAGTCCCACATGGAGACATGTCAGTACCTGAGAGAGGAGCTCCAGCAAATGACCTGGCAGACCTTCCTTCAGGAGGAGATGGAGAGCTACCAGAACAAGGTAAGAGAGGCTCTGGAATAGCCCTCCACACACCACACAGTCCCAGGACAAGGACCTCTGCCCACTGCCCTGTAGAAGATATTGACCTGTTCAAATGACCCCCAGAACTTCCCCTCTATCCAGCTCACATCAGCACATTACTGCAACAATCACTGCACCCTTTTCCATAAAAGATATACTGTATGATATTTTTTTCCAAATACTCCATGTAATCTGTTAAAAAATTTGCAGTTTGATATGTTATTTCAAAGATTGTGAAAGAGACACAGATGAAACAGACAACTGTCTGTTAATGACATATGATTACATGACAACTGTGGAAACACAGATGCATACAGATTTACTCACAATCCCCTCTCTCCCACCACACCACACTCCACCCTTCCTCTCCTGGTCTCTCCTTTCCTCCTCTCCCCCTCCACTTTTCTTCTGTGCCCCTCCTCTCCTCTCCTCTCTCTTCTCTTCTGTGCCCCTCCTCTCCTCCTCTCCTCTCCTTTCTCTTCTCCTCTCCACTCCGACAGCCTCGAGAAGTCATGTGGCAGCTGTGCGCCATCAAGATCACAGAGGCCATCCAGTATGTGGTGGAGTTCGCCAAGCGCATCGACGGCTTCATGGAGCTGTGTCAGAACGACCAGATCGTGCTGCTCAAAGCAGGTGAGAGGAGACGCCTCAGCCCTGTCTGCTGAAAGAAAGAGAGAGAGAGTGAGAGAGAGAAGGAGGGAGAGAAAGAGAAAGGGGGAGGAGATGTTTGTGTGTATTGTGTGTGATGGGGGTGTATTTGTGGTGGTCTTGTGGTGTGTGTGGTGGAAGTAATTTGATATGGGGGTTTGCATGTGTGTGTGTGTGTGTGTGTGTGTGTGTGTGTGTGTGTGTGTGTGTGTGTGTGTGTGTGTGTGTGTGTGTGTGTGTGTGTGTGTGTGTGTGTGTGTGTGCAGTAGCCATATGTTTCCATTGCCCTTGCCACTGTATAAATCTACACTTCAAATGCCCAGGAAAAATGCTCCTAAACAAACCAAAGCAAAACACTGCAGCCTCCCTTGAGTCCTCCAAAGCAGAGTGCTTAGTGCTTCTCTTAGCCCTGTTTGTATTAGTATCACTCATATTAATGATGAAATATTAACAGTGATCCCACTAAATACACACACACACACACACACACACATGCACACACACACACACACACACACACACACACACACACACGCACACACACAGACTCACTTTCATGCACAGACGCACACATGCATACCCACGCATACTCTCACTTACACATTCACAGACATACACACACATCCACACACACAAGCGCGCACACACACACCCTCACTTACACATTCGCAGACATTCAAACCCTCACGTCTGCTTTGACATTTTAAAACCAGCGATGGCGGTCGTTCTCGTCTCGTGGAGCGCTGTAATGGTTTCTATTAGTGAGCTTTTATCCTGTAATCCAGCCCCCCTTTCTCTCTCACTAAGCTCTCCATAGCATTATAGCTCTCCCACAACAAA
>NW_027468565.1:8933190-8948190 GCF_046254945.1 Alosa pseudoharengus
CTGGGGGGTTCCTGGATTTTACCCTCTAAAGTTTTTTGTTTTCTTTTCTTTGTTTGACATGGGTGGGATTGTGAACCCAAGGGAGATCGAGAGGAGATAGCCCAATGCTTACTCTATGGCTGAACTCGGAGCATTCGTGCATATAACCTGGGTGTGGTTTCATTGCAATTCACAACAACTGACAAAAACTTATTCACGGATGAGATGTAAAGAGTTTTTTTTTTCACAGTGTCGATATCATTAAATGGGGTGTTTGAAGAGGTGATCCAAACAGTCTTTCGGCTGGCCAAATATACAATAGAAGTAGATTCTATGTGCTAAGAAATTCTCACAGTATATGCATGACTCCATCGAGTTCAGCTATTTGTTTTCTTCTTCTGTTTAGTGTTTGCTTTGGAATGTGACTCCCATATAATAAACTGATAGCACATGGGAGAAAGAGAGAGAGAGAGAGAGAGAGAGAGAGAGAGAGAGTGAAGGGAAGAAAAAAGAAAGAGAGAGAGAGAGACCACCAGAGTGTGGAGTTTTAACCGTCGGTATGGTGACGTAAGCAGCACCTTTTTATGGACAATCGTCAAAATCAAGAGAAAAAAAATAGAATTCTGGTAATTCTAGTTTTAAAAGAAAAATGCAATGACTTTTAGCTGTCAAACATGACTCCATCCACCATGGTTGCATAGATGATATTGTGTAAGGCCATCTGCTATTAATCCTTCTCTGAACAGGAGCCCCACCAGTGAAACTGAGGGCACCACCAATGACAAGGGTCCATTCCACCAGTTTTCTAACGTGCTACAGGGTATACGCTCATAAGTACTTAATAAACAGAAAAAAAGTAATGTTTATAGATTCTATTTTAAATAACATGTATGATATTCGTAGTTAGACTTATTCTGAACTGTTGAATTGATAAGGCACTTTTCTTTGCACCTTTCTTTAATTTAAGACTTGTATATTACCTAGTGATGTGTTGCATGTGCAAAAAGAATCACACGACGTTGAGAACCCACGGTGGTGGAGAGGCTGGGTGTGGGATGATGATGATAGCTGCAGGGTTGCTGCTGTTTGGAAGGGTTGTTGTTTTTGCTGTGGCTGGTTGATGTCTTGTTGTTGGCAATGATGGCTGCTGGGGAAACGGAAAGGCAGAGAGGTAGTGTGTGTGTGTGTGTGTGTGTGTGTGTTTATTTCTGTGTGTCCTTACCTTCAACCCCCATTTCTCCAGCACAAGCGGTTTTAGCTTCTTGAAGCTTTGGTTAAAGAGATTGACATCCTCCCTCCAGAACGTTCGTTCGACAGTGATGGTGCTTGGAGCAAAATGGCTCTCTTCTGGCTGTGTATAAAGGGATTGTCTCTCTACCTCTTTTTGTTTTGTTTTGGGCTGGTGCGAAGGCGCTCACACTCTTCCCTTAGCAGCCCACAACGAAAGCCATCAGACAACACACACACACACACACACACACACACACACACAATCTAATGTGAGTCAAAGCGATCTGTCATACACCCACACATAGACTTTCAGTCGCCCTCTTCTGAGAGATCCATCAAACAATCCCATCAGCCCACGGTGTCCAATCAAAACAATTCTCTCCTCTTTGTTTTCTCTCGTCTGCTGTGGATCTCTTGTCTGTCAGCATGTGGTTGATTGGATGACTGAACTGAGGAGGAGAGGAGGAGGTGGGGGGTGTCTGTGTAGTGAAGGAGGCCTCTAGCCCTCCTGTAGTGCATCCCTGTCCTCGCCCAACACAACTGCCATGCTGCCTTGCACCATCACTGATCATATGGCTCCACCTAGTGGCTGCTGGAACAATAACTTCAGGCTTCAAGTCCAATTCATGGGTTGATGTAAAATAGCATTTTATGGCAGTTAACAGTGCGTGTGTGTGTGTGTGTGTGTGTGTGTGTGTGTGTGTTTCTCAGTGCAACGATCCATCCATCATCTTTGTTGCTTCATTGCTGATGTTGTATCCTCATTCTCGAGGCTGTCACAGTGTTTGTCTGTGAAGACGTATCTGAGCGCTAGTGTGTGTGTGTGTGTGTGTGTGTGTGTGTGTGTGTGTGTGTGTGTGTGTGTGTGTGTGTGTGTGTGTGTGTGTGTGTGTGTGTACCTGCCTCTCAGTGAAGGCCTCAGCTCAGCTGGTTATGACAGTTTGTTATGGGACAGCAAAAGAAAGAAGGGCAGTCAGATATTCAAAGCCTTGTCTGGTAGCAAAACTTCTATTTTTGTAACATGTACAGAACATAAGCTCATAAAAAACAAGAGTCAGAGAGAGATAGAGAACGAGAGAGAGAGAGAGGTGACACAAAAGCACTTATTCTTGCAATAATTACAATTGAAGTTTCTATCCTTTCAAGAAGAAAGAAGGATATTATTGGACAAAAGTGCTATTTTTGGAGTCTTCTGCTAATTGTTTTGTTTGAGTGTGATCAAGCTTTTGGGAATCCAACATCTCCGTGATTGTGCCATATTTGCTGTCGTTTCTGTAGTCTGTGTCCACAACAGATTGTTTTGACATTCCAAAAATAAAAAAATGAACGACGTAAAGCATGCCGAGTATTCCAGAAAATCCCAGTCGACTCCAGACATTTCCTGCAATTGCCCTACCTGAAACGGAAATTAAAATACTCTTGTTATTCATGTTTTTTTGTGAGGTCAGTCATTCCTCCATTAGACCTGCATGTTTCTGTGTTCTACCCATACTTTTCTTGCTCGTGAGGTTGAGAGGGTGTGTGTATGTCCACATGCACCTTCTCCTCATTCAAACATAGGGGGAAGTTTCTTTATGCTTTGCCATGTGCTATTCTCCTAACCGGGCTGCAGACCAGGAACCAGTGGTCATGCACAGGGCCTGTAATGAATGCTCATACTGTATGCCATAACCATCATTACCGTAACAGTAATTACTCATTGTGCTGCAGCTTTACCAGATAGAGATTTCACTTGTCCTTATTCACATACAAAAGTCAGATACAAAACTCCACAGATGTAAAACCAATGAAAACTGTATCAGACTGTTAATAGTAATCGACAACCCCCCACCCCCATTACACACACACACACACCCCCTCACTTGACCTCACCTGCCCTCATCTTCAAGAAAGAGCCGAGAGCTGAATTTGATCATTCAGTGAAATCACTCAGGGAGATTTTTGTTACTCTAGGCTCTAAGTGGGAGGTGGCTGTTAAAGGCAGGTGTGCGTCACTCCTCACAAGAGACAAGCAGACAGTGCAGATGTGTGTGCACGTGCACAAGCACCTTCTGGAAAGTTCCCTAAGGCCTCTACACAGAGAGAGCTACTGACTGCTGAACCGAGGGCCAAGTTTTGGTCTAGAGTCAGCTAACATCTTAGCATCAAAGTCTTGTTACAGTATCCAGATATCGTAGAAACAACACAGCAATATTCATTATAAATTAAGTTTGAACAGGCATTGTAGGCATGAACAGGCATGTATTTTTTAAATATGTTCCCTCTCTGTCCTACACAAAATGAGTGCACAAGCCACTGCAAGATGCCAAAAATACTGGTTTCCGGAGCCTCCTCCACTCTGTCCATTGCAATTGACTCCCATCACCTGCTCCTCACATCCTCATCCCAACACCTATAGCAGTGTGCTGTGTTTCATATGACATGTCTGGAAGGCTGGGATTCTTCTATACTCATCACTTTGTGGTGATTCCACGTGCCAAATACCTCTCTGTGTTCTCTCGCCAGCATGACTCCAGGCACTAGTTAGTATTTTAAGACGTTACCGATACGGGTGTCCATGGGGCTGCCTGTGGGGTCCTTGAGACATTCTGATGTGCAGCGATGCTTAGCCTTCAGTGGGACTCCCTTTCCCAGAAGCCTCTGTCCTCCCCACCAGTCGCAGCCCAGAGCTGGGGAGGAATGCTATCACTCACTCCTAGCTTGGGGTTTTGTATTAAAGTCCTGTCGATGTTGCATAGGCAAAAAACTAAGCAATATAGAAGACTGAGCAAAGAAAAGAGACTTATTATTCGGCTCCCTTTTTCAGTGATTTGTCAGAGGCACTCAGACTTGTTTGGACCTGTGTAGTTTTGAGGATGTTCCGCTAAAGGGTATGCTTTGTTGCGGATGTTAAAAATAATTGTTTTGACTGGGTTCTGTGGTATTTTTTGTCGTGTTTTTTGAATCGGTCTGTGGTTTCTGTCCAGCCAACTGTATCAACACATGTAAAAGCAATATTGGTATGTTTGTACGTGTTAATGTTTTTTTTTTTTTTTTTTTTGAGGGACAGTGAACACATACGCATAAGTAGCATATACATGTGTATGTGTGTGTGTGTGTGTGTGTGTGTGTGTTTGCTTTTCTGTGCTCATATGGTTTGCTCCAGTCGAATCCCAGACAAGGCTTTAATCGATGCGGAACAGCAGGGTAAGATGATCAGCTGTGTGTGTGTGTGTGTGTGTGTGTGTGTATGTGTGTGGACTTACTTTTCCAGTTTTAGGTGATTTCTTTTGCTGTTGTTGTTTTTGTTGTTGTTTTGCCGGGTAGCAAAGAGCTTAAGCTCTCTCTCTCTCTTGCGAGGCTGCAGAAGCATGCCGAAATGCACCTCATCTCTCCTGCCTATTCATTGCCTCCTTATGCAAACAGCGACCTTGTCATGACCTTGTCACGACCTACGCAGGCACTGGCATTTTGTAACCTCCCCCCTTCTTGCGTTGATGCGCTGCGCCCATCTGGTGTTCGGACTACCTGCTGACTTGTGACGTCGTGCTCTTTAGATATGTAGTAATAAGACAGGAAGTGTTACGTCACACTCGTGACAGTGTCCGTGTTCAGAGGATGTGAAGGTGTGACCAAGACCCCAGATCAGCCATTCTCCTTGCAGTTTTTTATATACTATATAAAAAGTAACTGAAAGTCTGTTTTATCTTCTCCCAAAAGCACACCTGACACAGTAATTGAAAGTGAATTATGTCTCAGAATATAGAAATAAAAAAGATCATTAAAAAATAAATAAAAAATGAAAAATCTTTTAGCCATAATCGAATGTCAAGCAATAATATATATGGTGTATTATTATAATTATTAATTTTGTGCATAGGCTTTGAACATCTGCATGTAAATACACCTCTTATTTATCTTGGGTTATGTTTTAACTTTGTGTTTATTTGTTTGTTTATTTTACCTTCTCTTTTGATTTGGTTTGTTTGTTTGTTTGTTTGTTTGTTTGTCTGTATATTTGACTGGTTCAGTTCCCGGGTGGAGAACTAAGAACTTCATATGGCCTGTATGCTGTAAAGCTTCATCTCCCCACTCTCTCTCCCCCTCACTCTCTGCTTTTTAATTCACAATATTTAATGTTATTATTGATCACATGTATAAAGTTAACTTTGTAACTTCTGTCTGTATAGGTAAGAAGAAAATACTGCTATTAAGGCCTACTCAGTGCAAATATTTATCTGTTTATTGAATACACCATGCTGTAAGATATCTCTGTTTTTAGTATACTTCTCTTTTAGACTTAGTTTGATAGAGGTAGGGTGTGCACATTTATTTTGTGTTATTCTGACGTGTGGTGCTAGGTAAGTTACTTTTGTGAACAAAACAAATCTTGATTCATAGACTAGGCCACCCTGTTAGTCCACTCATTTCTCTGAGTATTGATGCATTATTGATATTAGGATTCAATAAATGATAATGATAATGATAACAATGGTAAAGAAACTGATAGTGGTTTTAAAAATGACTTTAATACCCAGCAAGTACCTGTATCAGTGTGCTAGTCTTGGGATATGGCTATTTCCTTCTCACTTTTAAGATTTTTAGCAAAAAAAAAAAAACAGTATCAATTAATTAAAAAGGCTATTAAAACTTGCATTTCTGTTTTTTTTTTTTTGTTGTTTTTTTTAAGAAAAATGAAAACATGGAATGGGTTTGCTCATGCTTATAAACTACAGTATTGTGTTTCTCCTAGTTCTGATTGTGAAAACCACTGGTTGAATTTGTTGCTGGTTTGTTTTGCATACAGATATCTACAGCTGTGGGGTTTTAGTATCGACAGCTGGAAAGGACTTGAGTTCTTCAAACTGATACTGGAAATGACTGTACGGGTGACGCTTGATATCAGGCACATTTTTGCTCCCTCATTTAAAACTCAACCAACTTTTTTTTAATGACAGTTTCCCAGACAACTGTCACAGATCCATGTTTTACAAGCAACTTGTGTTCTTGCTCACCCTTACAAGAATTCTCAACGCAAACGTACAAGAAAAAAAACAGTTAAACAAAACCATTTGTTTATTTTGCTCCTCTCTGTAGCAGACAGATAATACTTGCAATAATACACATTGAACTACACTGAGAAATACTCAGTGTTACAGGATGCAGACATTATATTCAGCTGTTGCTATTGTTTTGTTTCTTTTGATTTTCAAACATGTACTCGAATGACAATGTATTTGCACATTTAGGTGACTTCTATCTATCTTGTGTGTCCAACTTTTTCATACGCTGTCTTTATAAGTAATTGGTGTTTTTCATGTTTGTTTAAGACCATAGAAACAGTTAGGTCCATCTATTGCGATGTGCTGTATATTTCAGTTGACAACCCATTATTTGCAGTGCTCAGTATATCCAGTTTTATTCATCTTTATTTTCTGTCAACAACTCAACTAAGATTGTTGAACCATTCAGATGTCAGAGAGCATAGCAGTTGTGTGGTCTAACAGACATTGGGTAAAAGACAACTTTGGTAGAATCAGGTTTAGATTTCTGTAAAAGAATGGACAGTTAGACAATCCACGTTTTTGTTCCACCCTCAGTTTTACAATGTTAAAACTTCAGTTTATTGTATTGCAAACAAAAAATGACTAAAGCATTGTATTTTAAGTATTCATATGTGTATGTAAAATATGCATACTACACATCTGGATCTGTTTCCTGTTTGTTTCATGTGAGCTTAAGGGGTTGGGAGATCCGGGGGTGATGCAGGGGTAGGGCGGGGGGGGGGGGGGGTTCATGCGCTCCACGTTGAAGCAGCATAAAAAATGTGGGGGGGAAAAGCCGAGGACGGTTTGTGGTTTGTCACAAATTTTTATGTCACACGTTTGCTACTGATCTTAAAATGGGGACAGATGATCATGTAACTTTTTACCCAGCTCTTTTAAACTCTATTTAGGAGGTAGTGTCTTCACAAGTAGTTTTGCTCCTTCTTGTCTGATTCCTAAGTATGGAAAATAAGTATTTTGATTCATTTTGTAAATACAGCTGTAAAGAAAAATAAGAAATTTAATGTTGTCTTTTAAATACTTTTCATTCTAATATGAATGTTGTTATATTGTACTTAGAAAACTGTACCTTTAATATTACCTTTATTAAAGTGCATTGGACACATCGATTTTAGATGTGCTTTATGTGCTGGTATCCCATAATAAAATTTACCGCTTGTAATGGGCTCTTATTTATTGTCTGCGTTATTTTTGTTTTGTAGCCATGACAATTACAAGAAAATTGTTATATTCTCTGCAGTGTCCTGCTGCCTGTGTTAGGGGCTATGCCACAAAACAGACACTGTGGGGTGGGGGGGGGGGGACTCCACATTTGAAGTGTCTAATATAATAAATACAAAATATAATAAATGCTAGACATTTTAAGACAATATGAATGTTAGACTATTGTAGCTATAAGTCTATTTGCATGAACTGTCTTAAGTTTTGACTTTATAACATATAAATGTATATTTATAACATTATAATGTAGGCCTAGGTAATTTATTTTAAATGAATATAAAGATTCAAAATGGACATACTCTCATGGGGCAGTTGGGCTATAACAACTGACAGAAAACATGTATGCTTAGTATATAAGTCTTACACCTTGTGGACAAATTATTATCTTCACAAAACAAATAGTTTATCTAGTAGCCATTTTAGTTTTGCTGATTCTGGCTGCTAGGGCCTATGTCAGAAGACAAAATGTTATCTAAACGTTCAAATATGTTCCACAGGAATTCACAGATGTTTATAGATCATGGTTGTTGTAATATGTTAACTTTAAGATTTAAGATATTTAATAAACTGTATAGCCTACACATTTCAGAGCTTGTGACAAATGTATTCTGCCTTCTTCAAACATGTAATGTTAAGTGTTCCTTCTATTTGGTGGGCTATTTCTATTTCAATCTGACAGCTGCACTTGATATTGCCTAATTTTATTACATTTTAATTAGCCTAATGTCTGAGTTGAAAAGTTGAGTTAATTAGCCTAATGTCTCAGTTGAGAAGTGGGGACACAAAGAAATTCTTCCAAAATTAGAAAACAGGCTTGCTAGAGGGTACATTTTTAGATGTTACTATTCATTAAAGACTTTTTATTTGTTATTTTGATCATTAAAATACTTAGATTTTATTACTTATTTAGCCTATGGACACACATATAGCCCTATCCTATTGGGAAATCATTGGTGTCACAAATGTGAGCCTAATAGGCTAATGAATTATAGGCCTACTTAAAACCCTCCTGTTGTGTTCATTTCATGTTTAGTTTTGTGTTCCTGGTCAAAAATGACCATTGCATTATAACTTGGTATAAATCCATAGTAACACATATATTATCATCTGATGTTGTGACAGACCTTTGTATCAATGTATATTCTATTGGATATTACCAGTTTTGAACTTCCATTTGCTTATGACCTGCAGGCCTCATTGACCTGAACCTATGCAAGTCAGAAAGGGGAGAAAACTATTCATGGGTTTCATTAGGCTACTGTAGGTCCCTTTCCACAGGTGTATAAAATCAGGCACCTTGATTGTCAATGCAGACTGCATTGTGCTTGATTAATACACCTGTGAAAAGGGACCTGAGGAAACTCATGAATTGGGGAAAGGTTCAGGGGGAGTAGGGGGGTGTTTGTGTGCTTTAATGTACAGAAGACCACATATAGTCCATCTGATCACCAGGTACCTGGACTCAATTTTATACACTGACCATTTTCTCACCCATTCATTTCTAATGGCCGGTCATTTTAGACCATGAATAGCCTACACATGGGTGTTCTAAAGGTAGGCCTAAATAAAACACCCAAATAGTTATAAAAAATGCCGTGTTAACAATGTCATGGAGAGACTCATGGTGGTCAGAATAAGTTAACAATATTTTTGAGAGAAAATAATTGTCAATCGAACACAGTGGAGGGTTAAGAGGCTACCGGTACTTGTGATACCTGAAATGCAGTAGCTAATCGAGCCACATGCAGCCACAGAAAATATCCTGTTCTCCATAAAGAAGGCGCTAGAACGGCTCAGCATTCGTTGTTCCAACAGTTCTACCGGAACCCTTTTTAGCGACAAGTTGAGTTCCAATCGGCAAGCACATGCCGTTACACAGTCAGGAAAACATGTGAACTAGTGTCAACCATGTTATTAGACATTCTCTGACCATGGTGTCAACATTGGACTGCATCGCACCTATGATCGCACCACTTTTTACAGTACTCTACTAGATATTCTATGTAACTGTACACCTACCTATCATGGAGCTAACATGGTAAGACAGTAGTTTCACCTTGAAAAGGCGTCATTTTGACAATTCATTTTTGTGCAAGTTTAACAGCTAACGTTAACAGCTAGCGATCACTAACTAGACATTGAGGTGATACGTCAATATTTATGTTTCATAATCGCTCTAATTAATATTGCCGTAATTTGACATAGCAGTGCGGAAAAACTTAGGGTGACTGAGATGTTAGAGATGTTAGTAAGTTTCAGTTGGCTGAGTTAAATGTCCACTCTCTCAAACTGCTGCATCTTCCTACTGTAGGACTGATTCCCCTGATACCAGCAGTGTTTTTTTCACCCGAGATATTTATGACAAATTCTCTCTCGCACCAAATATTAAAGAACTATGGAGCATCCTTCACAGGTAAGGGTCTTCATTACTGAATGTAACGGCTTCAAAAGTTTGTGCAGTACTAAATACTGTGATATTAGAGTTAGCCTAGGCTACTACTGCTAAAGCCTATCATTGATTCGACTGAATGGACTGAGCAAGATGCTAAGAAATACGTATATTTGCTTTGATCTGTCAAGTCCAAAGGTAAAGGCAGAGTCGCAAGAAGCAGCTGAAAAAAATCAAGACTTGCCTCCTGATCCACCACAACTTGATAGCGATGACACTTCAGGTGTTGACAGTGACCATGACGCGGATGAAAACCCTCAAGTCAAAAAGAATGCTGCCAAAAAAATCTCTGAAGGAGTTTTGGGTGGTAAAGCTGTTGTCTCTGCGCAGAAGTTTCCGGAGCCCAGGATACCCTATCCGCGTTTCAGTGCCGTCAGCAAGCACCACCATTACCAATACATAAACTGGTTACGGAACAGGTCTCGCATGCTCCCACCACAGGTAGGCCTACAGTAGCTGCCATAGTAGTCTTCTTCACATCATGTGTTGTGGCACAAAAACAGTCTTTTCATGAACTCCTTGGTCTCTCATCAACTCCCCTGGGTAACCTACTGCTGTTTTATTGATGTCTGTGTGTTTGTTTTCAGCATGTAGTGCAAAAAATCAGACAGGAGGTATCAGAGTTCATGGGGTATCTGCAGGAGGCCGCCAGAGCCTGTGCAGAGGATTACAACTACATTTCCCAGGGTGCAGCCCAATATTGTGAGGTTGGGTAGTCTTCTTGTACACAAGTTTTATTGGAAATGTTCTATGAAATCAATCTCTCATCATAGATTTATGTAACTTTAGATTAGGGGTGTAACGGTACACAGAAGTCACGGTTCGGTTCATACCTCGGTTCGGACATCACGGTTCGGTACGAGTTCGGTACAATGGAGGGAAAAGCAAAACAAAAATGCAGAAAGCATTTTTTTTTTTACATGTCTCAGGCTGTACCACCTAGTGTCATACAGTCTCTTCCCTGAGCCATCTGCAACAGCCTGAAGTGTGTAAGATGTAGGCTAAACAGTACAAAAAGTACCCAGACTCCATCTGTAACTTGTAAACAAAATAAGACAATCAGCTATAAAACTGAAAATAGGCCTACAGCATCTCTTATTTCTGAAAGTGCAAATTACATAGAAAAATTATTTTTAAAAATCCACTTAAGCAAGACCTTCAACATCTGTGTTTAGTTGTATATGGAAGGGTCTACAATTTGCCTCAATATTTTTTTTATTGTGTGTAAAGTAATAATCTAGCCTACTAACTGTGAAAATATCACACTATTTTGCCTTTTTTTAAAAAACGAAATGGCTCCTTTCATTTCATAAACAGACTACAACTAGAAGTCACGTGACTTTGCCCTTTGACGTTAACTCACCGTAGCATGGTTTGTTTATTAGCCTGGTTAGCGTTGTCACTTTATTTTACTGTCTATGCACTTAACACTACCAGAACCTCATGTGAGAAGTTACAAGTTACCCCAACATAAAGGTAATTACCACGCGATTTACATAGCTTTCTGTCATTACGAAATCATTTAATGTAAGCCATAGGTTTTGGCCCCATTTGTATCCAAAGGCTGCTGAAGCGCAGGGGAAGTTTTTTCCCCTCGTTTCAGTGATTGGTAGCCTACATCATCTGGGTGATGGCTTCGAATATGTGTAGCATTTTTTCCACTCACATACCCAACAACTGCTGAACAACGCCGACACACAGTTTCATCTTATCCACCACTCTTTCGCCTGTACTAACGTTACTGTAACTGAAGTTCTCAAACTTGCGATCTTAAAGAGACCAGCGGATCCTCTAACTCTTGTGGGTTTAACCTTAGTGCTGCTAATGACTGACGGACTCGACCGACGACCTGACAAAAAAAACATAGGCGCCAATCAGAGCTTCAGAGCTAAGGCGAGGCTACAGATTAGCGTAAGGTGTCGCTAAAGAACTCCCGTAACTCTCGCTACTTAACAGTAATTGCGCATGACATTAATTAATCCACACACGAGTTTTATGTATTTTTATACCGTGTATTCTCCGTGTAAATGCATGCACCGAACCGTGACGCCCGTACCGTTTCGGTTCAATACGAATACATGAACCGTTACACCCCTACTTTAGATGTAGATGGTTAAGTTGCCTGTATGTTAATTATCTATTTTTCTCTCCTCTGGTGTTTACTTCCTTCTTTTGCAGGAGTATTTGAAATCCTTTTATGATCATGTGAGGACCTATCCCCAGTTTTATGTCCTTCAAGAAACTACCAGTCTTCTGGGGAATGTGTATATGCCAAATCTGTCATTAAACACGGAGAAACAACTTCTTGCAATGGTATGGTATAAGGCATTACAATTATGTAGACAGATACATTGTAAAAACATATCCAGGAACTTGACTGATTTAATTTTGTTTATTTGTTTATTATTTTTTTCCCTCAGGGAAACATTGATGTTGGATTCAAAACGATTCTGACTAAGGACTCTCAGCTGCCAGTTGATTACGATTGTGTAAACTCTGCAAATCCTCCATCTAAAAAAGCAAGAGATGTGCACAAGGTACAGTCTTTAAATGCTACAGTAAGTTGTCTGCTTTATGGAGACATGTAATTGCACTGTTTTGTTGTTACTTTTAGAAACCACTAGAGGGCACAACAACTCTTTGCTGTAGTTTAATGTTATTTTGTGTTGAAAATAGAATGCCCTAGTATGCACTAAGAATATTTAGCATAGCTGCTTTTGATAAGTCATAATGATAAGAAGATTTTGCAGGATGATACACCAAGTTTTTTCCCCCACTCTATCAGGTCACCTTACATGCATGCTTACATCCTTACCCTGCTGTTTCATATTGCTTTTGCTAGATTGTTGATAGGCTGTTCCAGACTGCACATGTTGTACTGTGATGGAGGGCCTGTCCTTAAGTCTCCAGTCAATTGTGCATTGCTGTTTAATTCTAACTTAGGCTAGGTTATTGATTGGCTGCTGTAGGAAGTCCCCAACTAAAAGCCTAAAGAATTGAACATCTTTTCCTGTGTTTAGACCTAAGCTGGTTTGTCATGATACATTTCCAGCTCAGTCATAACATATCAGTCATCTTTTCCTCAAGACAGTTCTGTTTAGAGTTACCCAGTTACCCAGAACCTGTTGAAGGTGGACGTGCGCATGATGAGCCATTCTCATGTGTCTCCCACAGGCGGTCAGCAGCGACGAGACAGCGGAGAGGCTGAGCAATAAGTACGAGCCCGACGTGTGTCTGACCAGAGAGACCCTGGTGCGGATCCTGGACCAGAGTGCCGAGTTCACTGAGGACTGGGAGGTGCCGGTGTGGGTGAAGCTGAACTCTCTGACAGGTAGACAACCACACAGACACACAGATTAGAGTGCGGTTCAGGCCGCAAATTTTTGTCCGAACCCGGCCCGCGTCCAAACCCGACCCGAACCCGACAGGCATTTTCATTTTTATGTCCGAACCCGACCCGAGCCCGACGCAGATGATGCCTCAGTTATTCCCATGCTAGTGATTCTTTCTTTAGCCCATTAAACGGAACAAACATGTCTACATTGTTCTTGTCTACAGAATCAGATGAGCGTGCACACACGCAGGTCACACACAGCGCACATTAACAAGAGGCCCAAGCAAGAAAAGTCTTACCATTGACGAAAAAGTCTGAAATGAACTGCAACAGTCTTTGAAACAGTCCCTCTGTCACAGATCCATATGCAGTATCAACGTTAATTGGGGCAACTCGAGGAAATCCTCCTCAGTTGAACGAGACGACCTTATAGCCTACCGGTAGCCTGTGTCTTTATCACATTATGCAACGCAAATAGGACTGCCTTCACATAGTAGGCCTAGACTTAATGTGCTTAGTTTTCTTTGGTCTTAAAATCTCCTGATAGGCTAACAACTTTTTTTTAACGACACCCAAGACGTGCACGTCCAAGAAATGCACATGTGTTGTCACGGCTACATAAACAAATCTTGCACACAGGAAGAAAGCTGTTAGGTCTTTTTTACATTTTATTTTATTCTCAAGAAACAAACGTTTGCATCATGTAAAGCAGATCTCTTGGTTACCCAACATAATAAGCTATTTTAAGTGTAAAGCTTCCAATGCATATCTCCCCCATGTGTCCGAACCCGACTACAATTTCTAAATATTTGTCCGAACCCGACCCGACCCGTCGGGTACTGTCGGGTTTTCTATGGGGCTTTGTTCTGGCACCAATGCATTACTGTAGGTTCTTCCACAGATCAGCAGTGCAAAATAAATCACATGGCCACATATTAACTGTATCAATCTGTTTTTTTATTTTCATTTTACTCTTGTTGATCATTTTACTGTTGTTGCTTACAGTGCTTATATATATATCATATATGCTTACAGTGTAAGTAAAACAGCTAGTATCAGTGATTGTATGTGTTCATTGAATTTATGACATAAATGAAAAGATATATGTTTGTATTTGTGGATGCTACATGTTAGTTTTCATTGGTAAATGCAAAGTGAGCAGACAATGATGTGTCTTCTGTTGCAGGTAAAAAGACTGTGTATATTGACCCTCCTCTGCTAAAGAAGGACCTAACTGTGAGAGAGAAGAACCATCTCTTCCATGAGGAGAGCATTAAATTGGCATTTAAGAAGAAAGTCCCCAAACCTGTGTTCTTCCTCATGACCGGCCAACTTAGCCCAGAAAAACAGCGTCAACCCAAGGTTGGAAGTGTATGTGTGTGTGTGTGTGTGTGTGTGTGTGTGTGAGGGTATGGGTGTTCTACTGTGTTGCAGATGCCTCTATCACACAAGCTCACTTAATCACAATGCTTGAAATTAGATTAGAATCTATACACCATATCACTCTACAGTGTTGACGTTGATTGATGGTTTTTGATTGTTTTTCTCTGGCCATTACTCCTCATCTAAATAGCTTCAAACTTCATTGGTGGTAAGATGTAAGCTGTGAAAGACATTGGACTTCAGTCGTTTAATGTGTGAGCAGTTGGTGGCTGAGAGCTTGAATGTTATGGGGACTGTTTATGATGTAGCTGTATAACTTTTCCAGTCATTCAGCTTTGTTTTTTTTTTCTGTTGTTTTT
>NW_027468565.1:8953190-9140690 GCF_046254945.1 Alosa pseudoharengus
AATCACAGAAAACATCCTATGCAGGACAAGAAAATCTGACATAACAACGGACCATTGTAATAACTGAAGTACAGTACTTCACTGTCAAGTATGGTGGCTCTTACTGAAGACACTTTGACAACCCTGACTAATTACTCCGTAAGTGGGCCATGATTTATTTGTTAATAGTGTCCCACTGAGTTTGTCAAACCAACGACTCCTTTCCAGAAAAGAAAACCTTAAATATGTTCCAAAGATAAGATGGTCCTCACAAACAAATTTAGTGAGTGTGTCAGATGAGCAGAAAGCTCTTTTTCACTTATGTGCACCAACCAAAGTGATGGACGCCCCAGGCAGCCAATGACAAATTCCCACACTGCATTGGGCCATCCTGTCCTGCCTGCCCCGTGGCTGAGACCCGTGCTTGACACTGTGGATAGGCGAGTTCAGCAACGCAAACTGCAGCGGTCCAGTGCGGGTCAGCTGGAGTGTTACAGGAAACGGCACCACTCCTGTCCACTCCTCCGCACTCCCTCTCTCCCTCCCTCCCTCTCTTTCAGCACTGGTCATTCCATTGCGCTGAGTAAGAGACTCGCACAGGGTCTCCCTCTTCTGTCTGGGTTAGCAGAGAGGCGCCTCTCAGGGCATCTCCCGACCAAAAGAGTTTTTTAGTCTCCCATCCTTCATTATTATGGGACATTGCAAACGGTTCTCAGGCTATGATCTTGTCTTCTGAGTAGCCGTAACAGCCTAAGTCATGCTTGTTTGTACATGTATATACAAACATTAGGAAAGGCAAGGCCAGGCAAGTTTATTTACATAGCACATTTCATACACACAGGCAGTTCCTTGTTCTGTAGTAGGGACTAAACTTACAAGGTACTCCCGACTCTTAAAAGCAGCACATATTTTCAACAGTTTGTATTGGTGACATTCTTTGGAAATTGGAACAGTGAGGTTAGTTCAGGAGTCCAAGTTTATCCTCTCTGGTGTGGGGCAAAGTTTCCAGGCAGGGTGTGGTGATGAGCGATGAAGATGATGAAAGTGCAGCTTCCTGTGGAACTTTCTCACAGCCCAGTGAGATCACTCGGCAGGTAGCGACAGGTCCAGGATGGTTATTGTTGGCTCATCAGATGACGTGGGGCTTGTAAGATGGAAGTGGAGATGCGTGTTTGATCAACTGAGGAAGCCCTCAGTTCTCTACCCTAGAATCTGCCCCTGCATGTTTTATTGGTTTAATGATAACCTTGAGGATAATCTGCTATTGAGATATTTTGAGTATTCTCTGCTGCATGCTGAGAAAAAGGTCATATCCCATAATTACTGTGTGTGCTAATCAATTTTCTTTCTCTCTCTGTCTCTCCCCCTCTCTTCTCGTCTTTACTGTGTGTTTCTCTAGCCCGTATCAATGCCCACACATCAAAGCTGGCGGAACTGCAAGAGCTGCCATCTGATTGGATGCAGAGCATTTCCTGTGACTTCCAGTGAGTATCCCTTGGGTTGGGCGTGTAATGTGCTGGTGCAGCCTCATTCACATAGCACGGATATCAAGAGTTGTCTGGGTTATCTGTATCACACTGTGACGTACATGTAATGACTTCACTTACTAGTTGTTATGGTTAGATAATCAACATCTTGCTCATTCTTGTCCTTAAACATTTTTTTTTTTTTGCATTTTGCAAATTGCCCCCACTGTCACTAGCTGTCTGACTAAGACATGGACCATTTCAGCCAATCAATATGTTCCTTCAAGAGCGCAAATGGAAGGTGTATCAGTTGATTGGCTGTGACCTCAAGCATCAACAACACATTACACCAGAATTGTGAACTTTACCTTTAATAGAGATGTAATATGAGGTGATATTTGTTAAACTGTGTGGTATGAAAGGAATTGTGGCATTTATGGTCTGATGTGTTTATGTGTATGTTCCCCTTCCCCCTGATATTTCTCAGCCCAGCCCGATCCCTCAACATCCTCCACCACGTATTGAAAAAGGTCACTGGGTGAGCTCATCTATTTCTATTTCCCCCAACACAAACATACTGCTGACACCGCTGGTTTAAAAGAGCTAATGTCACGTGGTGGAGATGTTGTAACTGACATACGTACTGTACGTCTTGGGGAGTTCCTTAGTGACTTTGTATCTCTTGTGTTGCCTGGAGACTACTTTTGTTGCCTGGAGAGCACGGCAACCTTTGTGACGCTCACCTGTTGTTGGCTGGGTGTGGCATGGTGTGTCTCTCTCTCTCTCTCTCTCTCTCTCTCACACACACACACACTATCTCTCTCTCTCTCACACACACACACTCTCTATCTCTCTCACACACACACTCTCTCTCTCACACACACACACTCTCTCTCTCTTTCTCTCTCTCTCTCTGTCTCCCAAGACAGACATCTTAAGCAAGCAGAGGGTGTAAGTCCATGTGTGTATGGGGTGGGAGCTGGGTTTTTTTGGAATTATTTGGAATTTGATAAAAAAAACTCTCCATGCCAGAACAGGAGTGCATACAGTGGTTGTGTCAGAGACGCAGCTTTCACAATCATCTGCTGGCCTTGAGCTCAGAATGCACCACCCATCTGTCACCCCACTCTTTCACAAGACAGCGCAGCGTGACATTCCTTCGTCTCATGAAAAAAACAGCATCCACTCCAGCAACAGCAGCATACAACCCTTATACAAGCATGGTGACAGAACACACTCATTTGTGTGTGTGTGTGTGTGTGTGTGTGTGTGTGTGTGTGTGTGTGTGTGTGTGTGTGTGTGTGTGTGTGTGTGTGTGTCAATGCCATAACCACCAGTGCAGAAAGGATGAATAGTGCAAAGTGTTCTGTGTTTGATCAGACCTGTCTAAACCTGTAGCAAGGGGTGTAAAGGTGTGTGATTCGTACTGAACCGTTTAGGTACAGGACGTTAGGTTCAATACAGATGTGTACCGAATGTACCAAATGCAGTCTTTAACAGTAATCAACAGTGGGCATTTTTTGCGTGCGTGGACCATGTTTCAAATTTATGCTCCCACTCAAACATATTAAGCGGCTGAACCTACTGCATGTCAGTTTAGTCAATTAACGTCAAAGAACATTTGACACCTTTTCAAAATACTATCTCCGTTGCACCTCCCATACCAAAAATTAACCGAAAACTGAGGAACACACCGAACCATGCTTTTTGTGTACTGTTACACCACTACCAGTAACATGTTTCCATCAAAATTTAAGAGAGAAAGAGAGACCTTGTCCCATAATCGGCCTGCAACCTTCATCATTTAACCAATATAGCATGAGTGAGAGTGGGATTGTTGTGTTGTTCGGCTGTAGCCACGAGGCCGGAGGCAGAGTGGTGCAGGCAACAACAGCCGTGGGAATATCCATTACCTATCCCATGATCACGAGTGCTATATTGCTTTCATACACCAATTCTACCACAAACTAAACCAAACTGTAACCAACATTCCAGATCCCTCTCCAACTGGTCTTTGTGGTTTTTCGTGTCTTCGTTGAAAGACATTGTGAAATAAGGACAGCCGTTTTCATCCTGTTTTTAAATGAACGTGTCGGGCTGAAATGATTGAGCCCGGCATAGCTACTGATCCCATATAGCTACCCTTTGGTTGTTCTAATGGTGGCATAAAATTCCTGCAGTAGCCTAACCTATTGCACCGAGATCGGATTTGGCGATGGTTTTTAAATGAATTTCTCTCTTCTGTTAAAACAGTTAACGGCCCATGACGTTTGCTTAACGGTGTTGCTTTCGTGCCAGCTCTTTTCCCATACAGTCCAGTTCTTCTGCGCTAATGGACACATCTGGATGAAGATGCACTCTCCTCTCGCTTGACTGTCTGTTTCTCCTCGTCATCCAACATTTCATATATTAACTGAAAAGTTATTTTGGGGAAATCGATCTCCAATTTTTTCTCCAATTGCCAAGGCTTTTTTTAAATTATGAGAACTTTAATTTAATTTTAATTTAACGGTTATTGCTACATGCTACAGTGTTATAGAATCTTCGCATTGTATCGCGGAGTGATTTTATTATTAGCTGTGCAAAGTCTGAGTTGAAATTTCCAGGGATAATAGTTCCATAGAACCCAATTGTTGCATAAAATATGTTATCCATCTCTTAGGGACTGAGCTCATCACCTTGGGGACATGCTTTTTTTCATTTATCATTTATCAGACGATGATGTTTTTGACTCAAATAGCATATTTGTTTCGACTCTACCTGCTATTAAGTATAGTATATATACTACCATATGTATATTACCAATGTAAATGTAAATGTACCACTGTAGACTGGCAGAGGGGAGATACCTGCTGAGCCACAGATCCTGCATGCCCCACTTTACCATCCTGAAGGCCTGTGACGCGGTGCCCTCGGCCCGCAGCCCCTACGACCTGCAGGCGTCCTACAGCCAGACTCCCCCCGCCAGGACCCCCAGCGCTGTCCCCTGGGTACCAGTGGACCCCAACCACCTGCTGCCCTTCCACAAGCACCATGGCAGGGTCCCATGCACGTTCCCCCTGCACGAGGCCAGGAACCCACAGCAGGTATGATGCCCAGGCAGTACACACACACACACACACACACACACACACACACACACACACACACACACAGACATCATGCTTGTTCCCCCCGCAAACGGGACCGGAAGCCACAGCAGGTACACTACCTGGTTGTTTTCTCACACACGCACACACACACACACACACACACACACACACACACACACACACACACACACACACTCACGTTTTATAGACCATGTTTCAGCTGATTTTGTGCTGCAGGTTTCTTCCCCTAGAAAGGAAGTGGGGTTTGGGTTTGGGGGCTTTTAAGCTTCAGGCATTCAGAGGGCTTTAAGAAGCGACACTTGCTCTTGCTAATGATGCTCGATCAGTGCATGAAACTGGGACAAGTCTCATTGAAATGTTAGGTCTGAGTATCCCAAACAGAAGACAGAAAAGAGAAAAGTGGCCAAAAAAACAAACACCTAAGCAGACGCTGATGCGGGTGTAATGTTGTTCCTTTGACAAAACCTTACGGGCTCACCAAGGAATCCTTACCTACTTTACAGGTCTGGTTGCATGGCTGGTTTGAAACCCTAGTTGTAAACCAAACTAGTTTGACATCTTTGGCATTTCTTATGTAGTTCCAATGAACGCACGAGTACTCACAATGGCACAATAGCTTATCTTATCTTAAAGCAAACTGAATTGTAGGTTGAGTGTGTTGGTCCAAGCCCAAGTCTGACATGAAGAACTGTGTAACGTTGCTAGCCGTTAAGGAATGCCTTAGTGATAGCCGAAACAGAGTTGCCTGTCTAAAGGTTAGAATGTGTGAGCCACGCCTTTACCATGCACAAATACACTGTCACTCACCGGTAACCTACACACTTAGCTCACTCAGCAACACCAGACAAGACCCATGGCCATCCACACACACACACACACACACACACACACACACACACACACACACACACACACACATACACACACACAAGGTTTGTGCTCTCAATCAGTTCCACATCTCTCCTTACTCCCATGCCGATACACACAAACACACACACACACACACACACACACACACCCTGGTGTGCATTCTCACAAACATCCACCTCCTGCCCAAGACAGTGGATTGTGCTATGGTCACTACTTTCCCAAAATGAAACTGTGTTTCAGCACTACCAGAGAGGACACAATGAGTGACCACCTGTTGGCTCACCTCTTGTGGTTGGCCTTAACTCAGACTGTGTGAAAGACCAGAAACACAATAATGAGGGTCCAAAGGGCCAAATGTAGTAGTGATTACCCATGAGTCATCGCCAGCCAACCTGGTCATTATTTTTTGTCTGGTCATGATGATGACACGTCATCTGTCATTGTATGATTTATTAGTCATGTACATTTTGGGGCTTACCAGACAGTTGGATTGAAAGCTCTTGACAACGGAGGGTGTTGTTGATATGGTCTCCTCAGCACCTTCTGGAAACTAAACCTAACTAAACCTTACCACTGGCCTGCCAGATAAACCACAACGAGCCTGTCTGCACTGTGTGCTTTCCTGTGTGCTTTCACTCATTTGGGTAATAGTAGTTTATAAGTCTTTGCCTAGAAAGGTGAAGCTTTGTTTGAACAGTGGCTGTGGTGGGGTTTCAGGTGTGTGGTTTCAGGTGTGAGTGTGGACTAAGGCCTTACTCACAGCGAGATGACTACTGCCCCTGGGTGTGTGCAGACGGCAGGAATCCGGAACATCCTTGAGAACTACAGTCTGACACGCCTGTAGGGTCTCTGCTGTGGCTCTCACCTTTTGAAGGACAGTCGACAGACAACACACCCAAACGTCTATTGTGCTGTTACTGTTTTGTTTAGCTGTCGCCAACAAGCCAAACCCCCACCTACACTCACTGAAGCATTCATTACACCCACTAACATGCTCACACACCTCCTCCCCTATGGAGTTCTACTCACATGGTTCATGGGGATTATTTAAAGCATAGAGCTGCTTGACATAAGGCCTCTTTTAAAGTTGACCAATTTGCTGTATTTTGCTGATGCGTTTATCAAAAGCTACACGGACTCACATCGGCTGACGGGACTCTCAGGTGGTGGGACTACCGCTGCTCCGTCACGCCCCCTCGTTAGCAGCTTCCTGTGGATCAGATCAGGTCCAATCAAATGTGGCACAGCACCTGAGCATCAGCAGTAACCCTCCCTCACTGCTACAGTAGGGTCCCTTACAGCACTGACAGGCAGGCGTCCTGTTGAAGAGAGGCTGGTAGACAGAGCAGGGACATCTGACGGTTATGTATCCAGTAGGCATGGACTTTCAGTGAGACCAAAACAAAAAACAAAACAAACTTGAACAGCTACTGTACAGAGAACTCGTTTTTTTGTCCATGTTATTTGTGTAGTTTGGTTTTAGTCAGTGTTGGGGAGTAACGGAATACATGTACCGGCGTTACGTATTCAGAATACAAATTATGAGTAACTGTATTCCGATACAGTTACAAGTTAAATAGTTGGTATTTAGAATACAGTTACATTGTTGAAATCAATGGATTACATGATGATACTTCTCTGTTTCATAAGTTTGTTCACTCTCTAAATAAATTAAGGCAACTCCATTTCCCAGAAGCTCCTGAAAGCAATCTATGATGAAATTGTTTACATGTTTAAATCCAAGCCCCGCCGTCTTTCACTAGCCTCAAAACGCAGCCAGTGCGCATTATGGACACGTCATCGGAGACCCTGAAATGACTGTTTGCACAGCAAATTAGGAGTAAAGTAAGTGGAGGTAACTCCTGTTCCTCACTGATCGTGGTTCCTGATGTCTGTTCAAAGGATATTTTCCAAAGTATTAATAGCTCAGGCTACTTCGGCCAATCGGTTACACAGTTTGCTAAGCAAAGCCTAGTTCACGTGTTGATTTAGACCTACAATAAAACCAATCTCTAAAATAGGCAGTGCACTGCATTCTAAGTTTTTTATTCTAACTTAAAATAGCTTAATGGATTATTATTTTTTCTAATTAGATCTACATTTACGTTTTAAAATGAATTATATGGTGCAGCATCTGAAGAATTATTCTTGCCAGTAGGCCTAGCATATTTTAACGTGCGGTTTTTGATTGTCATTACGCGATCACGTTCATTTTGAGAGCACTTATATACAGTAGCCCATAGTGTTTACATTTACAGGTCATTTGCGTTCCACCTGTCATATGCGCCCCTCACTTACTGGGTTGATGCCACCGAAAAATCTCACAGGCACACCTTAATTATAATTTCTGGCTACGCCCTTAAAGTAGCCTATTTATTTTGTTTGTTTTAATTAGCCTAGTCCCCTGCTGTAGTTTTAGTGGTCACCTTGCTATTTGCTAAAGTTGTATCAGGTAGCTTAGTCAGAGATTTTCTAATGAGGAGACACAGCACTCAAAAAATACTCCATAGAAATGCATGGGGCTAGTTTGTCACGCCAATATGGCCGTTGTCTACACATATCCCACCCCTTCCTTGGCAAAACGTCGACATGTGAATACATTGAGCCAATCATGTGGTGTGATGTGAATACATTGAGCCAATCATATGGTTTGTTGTGAAGACATCGTGCCAATCATGTGTTGTGATCTCGCCGCTGGAGCAAGATTGGTGTCGTGAAGCCTTGGCACGCGCAGTTCGACCCAAAGACTGTGCCCGATGAGTGCCCAAAAAACGTTGGTATATGGCCGCCCAGTGGAGGGACTTGCTTAAAAGGACTTTGGCTTAGTTGACTTTACATTCTCCTATGTGGGCCTAACACTTCAGCCATTTGGAACAGAAGAACGCACCAGAATAGGCCTGTTTAGTAGGCCTAAGCAGGATTTGATGGCCGCATTCCTACACTTATAAAATGCAATTCAATGCGAAAGTAATCTAAGTATTCAGAATACGTTACTCAGATTGAGTAACGTAACGGAATACGTTACAGATTCCATTTTTGGGCATGTGTTCTGTATTCTGTAACGGAATACGTTTTGAAAGTAACCCTCCCAACACTGGTTTTAGTCTGGGTTTGTCATCGTGATCCATCCTCACCTGTGCACCATTAGGGCTGTGCAATCAATCGAAATCGAATGTCAATTTCAAATCTTTGCTTTTACGGTGGTGACTGTTAATACTGCTGTATATATTTACATTTATTTTCTCATTTGTTTTTGAAAGTTCCGAAAATGGAACGTATTTCCAGAATCATTGAGTAATCATGGTAACTAATCGTGATCTCAGTATTGACCAAAATAATCGTAATTACTATTTTTAGCCAAAAAATCCTACCCAGCATTGAGCTGTTTCTGTGTCGCTTCCCTCAGGGTCCGGCAAGGCCCAGGCACCCTAACCAGCAGAAACAGTCCAAGCCCCTGTCCAAGGCCCAGAAGAGGAGGAGGAAGAAGCAGGCTGCCAAGCAGAAGAAGCAGGCAGGGAACAGCAAAGCCAAGCAGAGCCCCAAGTAAGGAGGAGGAAGACGAAGCAAACCTCAACAGTCATTGTTTACTTCTCTGTCTCAGCCCTTGCACTTAAATTGACACGTGTGAAGTGCTGTATAAAGAAATAGACTTAGAGAAGGAGATTGAAGTATGTGTTTTTTTATTTGTCATTTTGTAAAAAGATACCATATGCACTGCATTTTGATACAGATGTCCGTAATGATAATAAAGTAAGTTATTTTTGGAATTGTGTGTTTTCCTCTTGTCGCTAAGCTCAGTGAACTCTGATCTGATCAGTGAGCTCATCAGATGAGCCAAGCAAGCTCTGATCTGATCTGATTTGGTGTGTGATTAGAGTCTACTCAGAGGCCATCTGAGTGTATTATCAGCTTTTGAAGAAAAGAGGAGGAATCTGGGATTTGGGGGGGGGGGGGGGGGGGTAGAAGCTCCTAAGCCTGTCATGAATCTTCCTATTTGTTCTGTCTTGCAATTATAGCTGAAACTGTTTGAATGCATCAAGCTGTTCACTGTTAGCAGCTTATGCACATATCCACTCGTCAATGCAAATGTACTGGATGCCATGCATAGGACAAACCAAATGTGTGTAAAACTATTCCCATATTTAATGCACCCTCCTGTGTTTACTGGGAGGGTTACCTAGTGGGCCAGTTCTTTCCCTCACAGTGATGGATACATTTAACTCTATTAAGGTGTAGGAGCAGGATAACGTTTGGTGTTATAAGAGGACCATGTTTTGATAGTCACTCCTAGAACCTGTCTGCAATATGTTGACAAGAATACAGAAATTCATTAGGGTTAGTTTACAGAGAGGTGAAAGGCATCATTTCATAAAATACTGTATACCCATTATAGTTGTCCATCAGGGGCCTTGAAGTGTAACCATAGATTTTTGAGATGCACTATACAGACAAAAGTATTGGGACGCCATTACACCCAGGAACTTCAATGACATCCCACTCCAATGGCGTCCCAATAATTGTGTCTATATAGTGTACATTGAGTCCATTTATGACTCGGTATCTATTTCAAGGCCTCTGCATCATCTGGACCCCCCTCCATCCAAACCTTAAGTTGTCCAGGGTAACAGTAGCATATGCACTCTCAATCACATAGCAGCATAGAGTGAAAGTGTCGAAAGAAAGACCACTCTTTCGACTGGCAAATCAATAGCAGCCTCATAAACCATATCAGCTCCATTCATGGTTATCACAAGCTAGTGCTTTGCCAGCGGAAGCTGCACCCAGGTGGATAGTAAGTTGCTAATCAGTAACAAGTTTGCAGTCCAATAACTTTTCCTAGCTTACTCTGCCATCAACACAAAGAAAAAATGCAGAGCCCTGAATCAGTTTTCTGAAAAATCCATGCCATTGTTTCTGAAGTTTCTGAGTTTGAAAAGTTTCATGATGCATCCATGTTGAAGCCTTTAAATCCTTCCCTGATTCAGAACAGCGCTATGGATATCCATTCTTGACTTTGTTCAGAGGCTGCTGGTTTATGTCAGGAGTTACAGTTGGTACAAATTAAAATAGATCCAGAGGTCCAGAGGCTGTACGTTTGGATATGGAATGAATAGAGTATCAGATTCCTATATCACTCTCTCTGCTCTAGGGTGGAGCCAGAGGGTGGCTCATGGCAGGAGCAGTGTGTGTGTGTGTGTGTGCGTGTGTTTGTTTGTCTGTGTTTCTGGGTGTGTCCCTGAGAGGCGGGACTGCCCCACTGTGGTCGTGGCCGGCACGGTCCTCCTCTGATATTTAGTCCCCACCACAGCCCTTCCTCTCTTCACTGCTGGACTCAGTCTCCTCTCTCCACAGACTGCACACTCAGGTAAGCCAAGCCAAACTCTCTCAGAAAACACTTTTTACCCCTGTCCTCTGCAACTCTTCTGAACTACATTGCTCTATTAAGTGCTGACTAAAAAGTTGGTGTGTGTGTGTGTGTCTTGTACCACAAGATTGCACATGACTGTGAAATGTTGCAGTATCATTTTTTCCTGAGGCTGGGTTTGCAGTGTGGTTATTGGGTGGATTAAACTCTCTTCTGTGGATAAGCTAATCCACTTTCAGAGAGCGCATGTTACCCCTTAAAAGTCTCTTTGAAAAAGTTTTAAATTTTAAGATTTATGGGATGAAAAAAGAAAAGAGAAGAGAGGAAATGGAAACATTCTGCCCCTAGGCGTAAAAATCTCCCTTTCTCTCTTTCTCTCTCTCTCTCTCTCTCTCTCTCTCTCTCTCTCTCTCTCTCTCTCTCTCTCTCACACATACACATGCTTCAGAGACGTTTTCTTCTTTCTCTCCTCTCTTCTCCTCTGTCCTCTCACTGGGTGTGTCTCCATGCCTGTGGATTAGCCAACCCAGAGCGATAAATCTGTTAAATCTGATAAATGTGTTTACTTAAGATTTGCCTCATATGTGTCACAGCCAGGTCACTGTGTGATGCTATCACTCCTCCTGAAAGATGTAGTCCATTTACCTGCCTTGAATCAGTCAGGTTAAATACCAAACACAGAGAGCTGTGTAGTGCCTCGGTGTGCAGAGTAAATTTCAGCGTGTTGCATGTCTTCATGAACTATTACTCATCTTTTCCAACAGGGGGGAAAGAATGTGCCTGAAAGAGAGAGAAGGGGATTTTAGTAACATGAGTGATTTTTCCCTGTTCTTTGCCCTAAGACAAATGTTATAAATCCTCCCTTTAAAGTCTGGTTTTACTCATGTGAATTTTCTATGAAGAACACATGACATGTGATTCATGGAATCCCAAACTGTTGCTAGACAATATCAATTCACGGTTGCCTAGCACACACACTGCCTCAAGCAGCTACCACCCCCTCGCAGAACTAATAGGACCTTTGCTTCCTTAAACCTAATTGCATAACAGGCGACTGCGAATGAGGCATCATGGGACCTAGCGGAGAAGGGGTGTGATGCTTTGTCACTTCAGACTGAAGAAAATGTGAAAAGTGGTTGTGTTTTAGTAGTGAAGTGAACTTCTCTCTTTCTCTCTCTTTCACTGTCTTTCAGAAACTTTGAAACATGGCTCTGGTATCTGAATTCCTGGGACAGCTCACCCTGAATATTGGGGTAAGCAGCACTAATGTTCCTCTCTGTGTAGCCACAAGTCATGTCTTTGCAATCTATGTGATAGATTGTGATAGAAATGTAAAAAGGAACAAAAAGTGCCAATCCTCTGAAATGACATACACATGTATGAGTTCAGACAGTTGAAGAACTCAGAGCTGACTTCCTGCTCTGTTGTGTGCATGTGCAGGGAGCTGAACCCACCTACCCCACTGTGGTTCCTGCCTCTGACTTCGACCCTGACAAGGATGCTGCCAGAATTGAGACCGCTATCAAAACAAAGGGTAAGAGGAAAAGTACTGACTGTTCAGTTAGCATGTCCGCTAACTGCTGAAAGAACCTATGAGACAAACTAGGAATGGGGATCTACTTGGAGTTTTTTAGTTGGAAGTCCCCCCAACCTGAACAAAAAACAGCATTTTACTGTCAGTTCCTACTGGATTAAATATGGGCTTTTTTTCGGTTGGGCTTTTAATAGCGGGGTGTATCCTCTGCTGAGTTGGGTGC
Organism: Alosa pseudoharengus; assembly: GCF_046254945.1. Taxonomy (NCBI): domain Eukaryota; kingdom Metazoa; phylum Chordata; class Actinopteri; order Clupeiformes; family Clupeidae; genus Alosa; species Alosa pseudoharengus. Next base: position 8,965,741 of record NW_027468565.1, read on the forward strand.
CTGACGGAGTAAAGTTTTCATCGGCTGATCTCACTGTGCTGGTACAAGTGAGTCACTTTTCCTGTCTGGAAGCCGTGAGACCGCAGTGGGAGCTTGGCGTTGGCCCACGCCTTAATGACTGGCTACAGCCTGCATCCTCCCTCTCCGCCTGCCGCTGACACAGTAATGTTCCACTGGTTATATTAGGGCCCTGGTTGATATGGAAAGACACTGTGCATTTGTGCACACATCAACAAAACATGGCCGACGGGGTCAAGCCCTGCGCCCTGTGAAATGATTTTGATCATGTTAACATGTGCTTTATCAAAGTTGTTTGAAGTGTAATGATGCGAAGACATATTTGTGGAATTGTTAGAAACACTTTTAACTGAATGACTTGAGATCTTTCACTTGCAGGATAGAAATCAAAGCTTCAATGATTAGTCATTTAAAACAAAACAGCACAGATGCGAAATGCTTATGATGTCTTTTGTAAAGGAAAACACCAGAGCAAATCTTATGCCAGTCTTACATATCATGTTAGACATCAAACATTTTGCTCTCTGTCTTAGGGGTGGACGAGCAGACCATCACCGACATCCTGACCAGACGCACATACAACCAAAGGCGAGAGATTGCCTTTGCTTATGAGAGGAGAGCCAAGAAGGTAGAGAGAGATGGCGGAAACTGAATTTGAATTGCCTCAATTTGAATCTTTTCTTGCTTGGCTAAGCTTGTTTTCATAGTCCCTTTGAGTCCTATGATGAAACTCGCACAGTGGTCTTTGCAAGCTGCTGCTGCTGCTACTAGACTTCCTTAACTTTGCATGGTGTGTGTGTGCAGGATATGATCACTGCCCTGAAGGGGGCGCTATCTGGCTCTCTGGAGGCATTGGTCCTGGGTCTTATGAAGAGCACATCACAGTATGACGCTACTGAGATCAAATCATCCATCAAGGTGAGAAATTACAACAGTCACCAGTTAGCAACCCCATGACACAATGCAGCTTTGAAAATCACATGGAATTTCTGTCAGTAAATATGCAGATGTTAATCTGTCATTAAGTAAAGATGTAAACCCAGAACCTATAATGTGTAATTATCCAGATTTAATTTCCTGTTTCACATGTGCCTTCACTGTACGTTAAGTGAATGGGCATCTGTGATGCAAATGGTGTAAATGGATATCAGATCAGTCAGGCTTGTGTGTGACGTGTTAGATGATGGGCCATCATCTCTGTCACTGATCGCTGCAGCATGATGGCCATGTGTGTAATGGCGTGACTGATGGGGTTTTAATGTCTCTTGGCAGGGTCTCGGGACCGATGAGGAGACTCTGATTGAGCTCGTCTGCTCCCGGAGCAGAGCAGAGCTTGTGGAGATCAAGAGCGTCTACAAAGAACGTAAGGCTTGTTGATTCATCTGGTCCTCGATAATATCTGATTATCAGCGCACAATACACAATCGCAGCGCAAATCAATCATTGAAGGGACGTTTACAGACGGACGGTGATTTTTTTTAACAATAATAATGATAAAAGTTGTGTCGATCAAACCCTCACAGTTTTCAAGAAGGATCTGGAGAAGGATGTGGCTGGAGACACGTCAGGCGAGTTCCGGGCACTCCTGCTGGCCCTCGTGGAGGTAGGACACACCTGGCCTCTCTTTTCCAGCAGACATCATCACCTGCTGTTCAGACCTGTGTAACAGCATTCGCTTTATCTCCAAAACAGGCCAAGAGAGATGAGCCAAGCACTGTGGTAGACTACGAGAAGATCGATGAAGATGCCAGAGTAAGTGAAATATCATTGGCTTCCTTTTGTGTCTCTGAGTAGCCTATATTTCACAGAATTTGTCCCTCATAGCTCAACCATGATGTTTTTAATGAACACGGTGGAGTTTTTCAGTATACTCAATTTAAAACGATTTAACATGTCATCACTAGCCATTAATATAAGTTTTTACATTTAACATTACATTTAGCCATTCAGATGACACTTTCATCAAAAGCCACTTTAAAAAAGGAACAATCAAGGTACAGTGAGACTAGGTTAGTGCAGCAATAAGTACTAGTAGTATAGAATAACACTTCAAGCAAAGTTAAGGCAAGGCAAGAAGAAGAGGAATAGTCAGGATGGAGAAGGTCATGGGTCACCATGGGTCAAGGTCAAGTGCTAGATTACGCATATCCGGTTGTTAGTAGTGCTTGGAGAGGAGGTGCTCTTGGAAGAGTTGGAACTTCAGGAGGTTTTTAAAAATAGAGATACGCGTTTGAGTGTAATAAATAAATTCTGCAGGTGCATATTAGTGTAGTGTGGTGCAGAACATCTCTATATTTTAAGATCTATATGAATTGCGTTCTGGGCTTGTTGTGTGCAGGCTCTGTACGAGGCGGGCGTGAAGAGGAAAGGCACTGATGTGAAGACCTGGATCTCCATCATGTCTGAGAGGAGTGTCCCTCACCTGCGGAAAGGTACCCACGCACGAGCAGTGCTGAGAACAGTCTCTGGGCTATTTTTAGAATAACATTCATCCGAATCAGACAGATATCTCTAAAACACAACACTACAAACTGCTCTTCATTGAAGAATGACAGACAGGGCAGAATTGTTACATTTGGACTGAGAAAAACGTATAGTCTTTTGAAAATTTACTTTGTGGAAAAGTATTTTCTAACCTGTTCTACAGTATAGCTGACAGGTTAGAATGCTGAATGCTGCAAAGACATCATATCTAATTGCCCCCTTTGGTGTGTGTGTGTGTGTGTGTGTGTGTGTGTGTAACAGTGTTTGACAGGTACAAGAGCTACAGCCCGTATGACATGCAGGAGAGCATCAGGAAGGAGGTGAAGGGGGACCTGGAGAAGTCCTTCCTCACACTGGGTAGGTCTGCACCTCGACAGACACAAACCTGCAAATTAGCTCTGCTGTCACAATCTCTGAGCTATCTTAATGTGCTCAGAAATGTATAGTAGTGTTGAGACAATAGGTGATTTTTATTGCATAATGTTGGTGTATCTTTGAGACCCTCAGCTTTCTTTGAAAGAGACTTTTAAGGTTGCATGGATACTTTTGGTCTGTAGAGCTATTGAACACCTCTGGTTGTGAAAGGCAGTTTAATATCCTAATGCCTTCACAATTTCTTCCCCAGTTCAGTGTTTTGAAAACAAACAGCTATACTTTGCCAGCAGACTCGCCGAAGCCATGAAGGTAAGTCAACTTCATGCACTTTTTAAGAACAAACTAAAAAGATTTTTCTGTTTCAGTGAAACTTTATTCTTTTTCATACCAAGTTAGAGACAACCAACATAAAAGTACAGTTCCCCCTCTTTGAATAATATTGCTGCTTACGTTGCAGATGGCTTACACTGTGGTTGCATCATACGGTGCAGTAGTTGTTCATGAGGCCATTTCTCTGCCTTTTTCCAACTCCCTTCTTTTTCCTTTTCTTAACTTATCTCAGGGCAAATCGGCGAAGGACAAAGTCGTGACCAGAATCATGGTCTCCAGATGCGAGGTGGACCTGATGAAGATCCGCTCTGAGTTTAAGAAGCAGCAGGGCAAGTCTCTGTACCAGAGCATCGCTGTAAGTACCATCCCTGTCATTTCAAGAGAGCATTGATAAACATAAGTGTCTATCAATCAGCTAGTATGTCAGTTCACCAAGTCCTATTGTGTACAGAAGTATAGCAAGTGGGTGTCTACTTGCAAAGGATAATTAAGAGTTGCATCAATGCAGATGAGATGAATTCATGAGATAAATACATTTCACATTCCAGATTCTTTATATCACTTTATATACCACATACATACTGTGGTACCACAATAAAACTGTATTAATAACATCATCTAAACCTTGACAAAATTACATCAAATTGGTGTCTTAAAAAAATCAGAAATAGAGTTTATCCACCTCTCAAAAGAGTTTATTCACCAATTGCAACTTTTAACATTAATACATCACACTGTATTATCCACATTTACAATATGTACACTCACCAACACTCTAGGAACAATTTAATACCACTGGTATTGTTATAAACATTGGACAATAACTTCCACCACCATTGAACATGTTCTGAATGCCTTTTTAAAAAATCCGATACTGCATGGCGCTGTCCACTTCACCGTGATCACAGTTTATCCACCTCTTATTTTACCACTGCACCCCTGGCCATGAGTGTTTCTGAATGAACTAACACACTCCCTGTGCCCCCCACCAGGAACACACTAAGGGTGACTACCAGAGGGCCCTGCTGACCCTGTGTGGAGGAGATGACTAGAGCAGAGCTACTAGCTGTTTCTACCCTCCATCTCTGAACTCTTATATCATGTCTCTTAAAGTAGACCATACAATCCAATTCCAGTTCTGCCAAATCTAGAAGGATGACCAGTCTAACTGTTATGCGAATGTTGCTTACCTACACCTGCAGCCAATATCCATCTTTTACACAATGTACTGTAGAAAACCATCGACAACTGGTCAAATTAGGATGGTCACATCCATTATTCATCATTCATCATAGTATTAAATAAGGACACTGGATGAAGTGATCAAATGAAATCAGTCACTGGTGTGAATGTGAATCACTCAACATGGCGTCAGGCATACCAAGTTGACAATTGTGTAACCTAGTTATTTGTTTTCTCTTTTGTATGTGCTTTTGTTTTGAAAATAAACTATGTTGAATATTCTGTAAGTGTGTCGTAAGGTTTGTTCTCTGCTGCACAGTTCAGCAAGGCAGCAAGGCAATGTGACTTAATATCAATACTGTGGAAGTAGAATGCTAAATGTAAGTGTAGAGAGAACCAAGTACCACTAGAGGGCGCAAGAGCATCACGGGCACAGCTTCAGTGTTTGCTGCTCGTGGCGAGAGCCCAGCTGCCTGCTGTGACTGCTCTGATCATCCTCATTTTTTCCTCCCCTCACACAGTGAAATATTTGATCAAATCTCATGCTCTAATTATGAGTGTAATTATTCTTATTATTTTACCCTGAAAATTATGAAAGTATGTCTTTCTCTTGTTTACTCCACATAGCAGTAGTAGATTCCTTTCAAGTAACATGTGTGTTCCTAGGCCTACAAGATAATAAACTTTGCCTCAAACAGACCATAATTAAAATGAATACTAACATGTTGATTTCAGTGATAGTTTGATATCATGTTGCATAGTTTCAATAAAGATGGTTGATGGTAGTAGAGAAAATCATAGTTAGTATTATTCACCCTAATTGTGCTGTTCCACTAAATGTTTTTGTAACAGTGAGTACTCATTCTAGACAGCCTGTTAAAACACCTTTTATAGAGGAAACCACAAAAAATAACAATAAAGGAAGTCCCCCCACCCCATTCATGTTGCCACCTATTTCCAGTGATGAGGCTTTATTTAGATGTTTTAATCATTAGTGTGTTTTGCTGTGTTTGTTTGGTGCTAATTTTTTAATTAAAAATGTTAATTTTACCTCCAGCAAGGATGATTTGCATACTAGAAACAAGCTTTTCTATACTGTGTACTTGTGCTGTTTAGTTTGTGGTCTCTCAGGAAGAAGAATCCGCTAAATCGTTGACAATGCAGTTCTCACTGTGCAGGAACGCAAAAGGATCATCCCCAAAAGGCCCACTTCATCTCGCAAAGAGAAACGACAGAGAAAGAGAATGGAAAAAGACAGAGAGAGAGAGAGATGGAGGGGTGCCACCTGAGAGTGTTTTACTGACACCACCCTGCTCCCTCTCACCCCTGTCCCTCATCCCGTTCTCATTTAGAAATCCTAATGTCACAACGGTGTCACATTTTCAAAACAAGTGAGACGCTGCACTGCAATGCCAGGGGACTGAAGCCAAGTCTTAGAGAATCTAAATACTGAGCAGCCGTTAACCAACTCTGTTGGTTCACACTGTGCCACTACTCTGCATCTTACCTACTAACATTGCAGGTCACACTGGGAATGAGGAAACTATTTATATCCCAAATCACCACTGGACACACACACATCACCACTGGACACACACACACATCACCACTGGACACACACACACACACATCACCACGCGCGCACAAACACAGACTTATATGACAGTTTCAAATCCGCCCCTGAGATGCACTGTGCCTCTTGACGGAGGCCTGGGAGGAAATCCCTCAAAAGTTTATAAGCCTTCAAATTTATTATCATTTTGTAATAATATTGATGAGAACATTACCCCTTTGTGATGTTTTATGTTTATTGCCAATAAAAGATAAAATATAGTGTAAAGGAGGGTAAAACAGTATTTTGCAAAGCAGGTGTGAGATTTATGCTGAGGTGCAGTGACAGATTAATCTCTGTGTCATAAAGAGAAGAGTACCTCCCATATTTTTTCCTTTTTATGTGGATGTACAACATGCTGTTCTGTTCAAGGCGAGCCCATAGGGACCTCCACCAAACCCAAGGGGGACTCTCTCCTCAATTGAAATGATGCAATTTGCCACGGCAAACGCCAGCACTTAATCACCCCGATGGGTCCGCAACCCCATGAATGTCAGCGACGGTGGCACCGGCGAAGGGGAGGAAAAAAGGCAGGAAACGCGCCGTAAACAGGGGGGCACAGAGAGTGAGTGATTGACGTTTTTAAAATGCCAAACGGTCAAGGATATCCAAATAAGACCACTAATACCACTTCGTCCCCCCCGGAGGTGAGCAGGGGGATTTGCGACTTCCGCAACTAATTGGAGAGAAGAGTGACTCAATCAGCTGAGAGTATGGATCACTGATGAACCTGGATTAATTAATGTAATGACACAATGAGGTGGACGGAGTGTCGAGAATCGTAAATAAGACGACGCTAAGCAGAGAGGGAGGGGACAGTGGCCGACTCAGGAGTGCATCAGACCCTCATCTGGGCCAGCTGTGGTATACTGTGTCAACAGCCCAGTCAAATTCTTTATATTCAAGTACTGTATGGCAGTGGTAATCCATGTAAAAAGTAGGTGGTAGTGATAATACATTTAGAAAATCAACAAACAAATTGACAAACCACCAAAATATATTGAGAGATTAATGATTAAATGAATCATTTCATAAAATACCAAAGCACACATAATGTAATAACACTTCCATTAATATATAATATAAGTGGTAATGACATGCTGTATGGGGGTAAGTGACTGTGCCAGGGAGGCTGGGGAGATGCTCCTGCTGGTGCCCCAGTGCTCTGCAGCGCGCACCGCTACCAAACCCACACACTCACACTCACAAACGATTAAAATTTAAATGTGCAGCTGTTGGATGACACTTGCCTTAGAAAAGAAAATGATGGAGTGAGGGAGAGAGAGAGAGATAGAGAGGGATAGAGAGAGAAGGAAAGATAAGACAACAAGAAAGGGGTTAAAAATTCTAGTTGCAAGGTTTGACAGATTTTTTCCCCTTTTCTTTCATGTTGTGTCTCTTTTCTGCTTACTCTGCCAGTGCCAGGGGCCTGCCTGGCTGCCAGTGAGCACTGTGCCACCGGGTGTTTAATTATACACCAGGCCAGGAAGGTCCTGTGTGGGACCGCAGTGAGGAGTGTGTGTGTGTGTGTGTGTGTGTGTGTGTGTGTGTGTGTGTGTGTGTGTGTGTGAGCTTCATCCGGCGGCCCTGTGCTGGAAATGAAAGTTCCTACAGGCTAGCCTGCAAGTGCTGCTCCTCTTCCCCTCCATGCGACTGACTGAGAAGAACAGAGAGAGAGAGAGAGAGAGAGAAGCATGCCAGAGCTATATTAATATTTCTTTAATTATTATTATTTCATATTTACCAAAGGAATCCTCAGCCAGTTCTTTCTCTTTCATGCTCTCCCTTTCTCTCTCTCTCTGTGTGCTGAATACTGGGGCTCATTAAGGCTGTTGGGGGTGTGCTGGTATGGTGGATGGATGGGGGTGGTGTTGGATGGGTGTGTATGGTAAATACTGACCCCCTGCTTCTCCTCACAGCCCTGGGGCCTCGCTGGCACGGCGCTGAAGGACAGCTCGTCTTCACGCCTGCCACTCTCTCCGGGGGCGCTACTCCTACCCCTACCCCTGCCCCTGCCCCTACCCCGCCTGGTGTGCGGATGGCAGGAGAGGGGGATGCGGGCGTCTCCAGGCCTTTGGTGTTGTCAGGGCGCGCTTCCTTTCATGAGGCTCAACGCCACGGCAACGCAGACGAGAAGGATCACTCGCCTCCGTTCGCTGCTCCGGCTTCCAGTCTGTCACCTTTGTAGAGTCAAGATAGAAGCAACATAGAGGGGGGGGGAAGCTGGAAATCTCAACAGTAAGCCGAGTATCTATGGCAACATTCCCTCTCTGTCTCCCCCACTACACAAATCATCCGGCAAGGTAAAGACATAAGTGTAAGTACTAGTCTTAACCAGGAGAAAGACTAAACACATAGTTGCTGGTCATTTCTTTTTGTAGGTGAACTTCTATAACAAGCAGGATGAGGTAAATATTTAAGCATGACACTCATATTATGTGTTCTCTGTCTAAGACAGAATGATCTTGTTCACATTACTAGGACTGCAAGCTAGAGTAGCGTTAAAAAGTGTCTAATGAACGCTACACTGTTACAGCTATCAAACAATTATTTTTGCCTCTTGGATTTTCTCCCAGTGGTGCATTTCATTGTATAAATATCTAAACTAGTTTGTGTTTAGTGTAAATAACAAACAACTTGATGTGTACTTTTTTCTCCCCACACAAAGAGCGAGAGAGAGAGAGAGACAGGAAAGGGGAGAGGGAGAGAGAGTTTCCTGTTAATGAGACACATCAGCGTTATTTGTTGCTTTGGGCTGGTCTCTGATTGCACGCGCTCTCTCTCCCTCTCGCCCTCTCTGCTGGAAGCCGTACCTTCATCTCCATGGACTGAGGCAACACTCGACATGCTCCCCGTGGCAGGGCCTCTATCCCTCCCTTCGTGCCTCCATCCCACCGCTAGCGGTCCTCCAGCAGACCTGCCCCTCACCCACTCTCTCTCTCTCTCCCCCTCTCCTCTCTCTCCTCTCCAAGAACTAGGGGATCAGACTTCCGCTATTGTAGCAGGCTGCGGGAGACAGCTGGTCCTGATGTGGCAGTGCTGTGTCAGACCTGGGTCCACTCAGGTTCAGAGCAAGCGGCTACCTGGGTGTGCTCCAACATCAACTGCACAAGGAGAGACTCAAGAGTGATGAAACTCCATTCAGACTTTTTTTGTATCATGAATGTATCTGTGAAACAGTGAGAACATATTCTCTACACTCCAAGAGGTTGTATGGCATGGATAAAAAAGAAAAATATTCCTAACAGAATATTATGACAATGTATTAAGATTGAATATTTGTGTGCACATGCTGTCCTACTGTAACACAATGCACATCTACCTTAAAACCAAAACGTTTGAGACTGACTTCATATAAATATATTATGGTATTGCTAGATATCATTCCAATCACACTCTTAAATAACCAATTCTAGACTTTCCTCATAGTAATTAGAACATCTACTGTCAATGAATCAGTGTGCATTCCACTACAGTGATATTACTGGTTCTGGTTGTTACTGTACAGATAGTTGTAAAATGAATATTAATATTACTAATAACTGGAGGAATCATACCAAATCATAACAGATGGGGCAATACTGTAATAACATTCAATATTTAAATTCCAAGGAAAGTAGTGGAAATACACGTGAAAGGTAGATGGCAGTGGTAATGCTAATGCATACAGATTAAACAAAAACAAACAAAAAACATTGATAGATGTTAGAGAAATAGAAAAATAGAAAAATACATAAATACATTATATACAAAAATGTTAACAAACATAATGGAATTATACTTTCAGTGCAAACAAAACCACATAATATATAACAATAAACATATACAACACATAATCAATATTGTAAAGAGTAGGCCGCATTCAACAACTGATCCCCAGCAATGTCATCAGACATTATCAGACAGTTCTAGGAGTGGTGTGTGATCCCTGAGCTCCAGGAGCATCCTCATCCTGCATCGTCACACCGCTGCTGTTGCGGCCCCGTGAGCGCGGCAGTGGTGGTGGCGTTAGCATCAGCTGGGGAATGCCTGCGCTGCGCTGCACTGCCTCATGCCTGCACGGCTACATGCAGCCGGCCGCAGTGGCGCCATGCCAACCGCACTAATCATGATTGGCCGTGAAGTGGTGCTAATCATCTGGTACAGGCGCCGCTGACTCCCTGGTTGTTTGTACAAGCCAGTGGCCCGCCGGGTGGCGCATGGTGGGGTGGGGTGTGCTCACACACATATAAACACACACACACACTCACAACGTTATTTGTAATCATAATTTTCTGAGAACTGGTTAAGACAAACACTACGGGAGGATGCATATTAATGCATGTGTGTGAGTGTGTGTGCTCTATAAAACACACCAGGTTAATGAGAAGGCCCATTTTCATGTGTGTGTGTGTGTGTGTGTGTGTGTGTGTGTGATATAGCTCTTAGCTGGAACAAACAGCTGAGAGTTGGAGTCTACACAGTTCTGCATCGGATGGAATGCACAGTGCAGGTGTGTGTGCAGAAGAGGAAGAGGGAGACAGTCTAAGACTAACACACCATGTTACACTAACACACCATGTTAACTGCTTCAGTCAATGGCCAATGTTAGCTTAGCTTGCTGATATCAGCAGGAGATGAAGTGAGTCCTTTGCTTCGGCTAATGTAAACATGTACACTACAGGTTTATTGCGAGAGAGTACACCAATACTTCTGCAACACTATTGCAAAGCTATATTACAAGTTGGATCTTACACATATGGATCTTCACTGTCTTCACTGTCTTCACTCAAAGCATACTGTTCCTTCAAAAGTTAATATTTGCCATTTATATATACACTTTCAAATGTACTGTGAATGTACAACTGTACATTAAATGTATTATTTCCTAAAACTTTGATATCTGTATTTTCAATTCTTAGGTTCAATGTCTGGAATAAAAATGCACACAATTAAATCATGAAACATCTCTCCCTTTAAAAAGGAAAAGTCATTTGTGGTTTCTTAAACACACTATATACTTACAAAACTTTGAAATGGAGGCCATGCCAAAAATCTTTGAGAGAAGGGGAAAAGAGAGCAAAAGAATGTGCCCGTCCACTTTCCCTAAAACTTCTAAGGAGCCCTGTCATGGCTCTAATGTGCCCTCATGCCTATGCATGTGTGGATGGGAGCGTTTGGCATTGAACCCTAACCTGTGAATGCGCCGGGATTGGACTGAAAGTGCCTTTAATCCACAATTGTCACGCCACCTTAATCCGTTCTCCCACTGGCAGCCCCTGGAGCCGGTGTCCTTGTCAGCCGCTGTTCTGGTCTTCCTTCTGCCTTCCTTATTGCGGACACACACACACACACACACACACACACACACACACACACACACAGCCACAGAGAGAGGGAGAGAGAGAGCCTCACCTTCATGCAAGAGATGGAAATCAGGTGGGAAGGCACTCAAGCATGCACCAAATGTCAGCCAGAAGCCAGCCCAAGAGAAGAGTGTCCCTGTATTAATTAAAGTGCAGAAAAACCATTCCGTTTCTCCCTGTGTGACATGCAATCGAGGCTGTCCCTGGATCACAGGTGATCCCCTACATTTTTAAGAAGGGATATCGGAGAGGCTAACAAAGTGCTTAACAAATGAATTTCATCTGACGTGAGTGTGTGTGTATGTGTGTGCAAAGAAGAAAGAGAAAGATAGTGGATACTCTGTGTTGCCATGGCTTCTGAGAGTTATCTTACAGCAGCTCTGCAACTTGATGTACAGCATGTTGTCTTTTGTTCTTGCACTGTGAAAAGTTTGCCATCATGAAATTGTTCAGATCTGGCAGAAAACAACACGCCCATCGTGAAACGCGCTTGTTACGCTCCCTCAATATGTCACAGAGTGAAATGTAAAGGTTTGAACCCCAAAATGTGAAATCTTTTCACTTTTTGACAGTGAAAACACAAAGTTTTGAGAAGGTATCAGTAAATGCACTTTTTTTTGCGTGTGTGTGGAGAGGCGGATGTTCTTTCATTAGTCTTTGAAAAGGAGGGAAGAAGAAACAAGAGAAAGAAAAAAAACTATTGCTGACAACACGTTTCCCTTGTGACACTTAACCTTTGGAGATTTCCTATTCTCTCTGATCATTCAGTGTTTGGCGCATGTTAATTAACCCTAGGGCACCGTAGAGTGTTCCAGGCTTTGAAGAAGGAAATATCAGACAGAGGGAAAGAGAGAGGGATAGAGAGGTATAAAAAAAAATCTGTCTTGTCTCCCCTTTTTCATCAGTGCTTTCTTCTGACTGTATTTGAGTGAGTGTGCTGGTTTCAGGGGGAAGAGGCTGGAGGCTGTGAGGGGACATTTTGGGGTGCAGGGCGGGCCGCGCTGTCTCTCCACGTCCCCCTGAGTCAGTCCTCCCTCTGGGGGAAGCTGGCCAGAGTAGTGTGACCTCCCCGCGGTGGTATCGAAGGTATGGAAATGAGACAGAAATAGCACACATACACACACACACACACACACACACACACACACACACACACACACACACACACACACACACACACACACACACACACACACACACACACACACACACACAACTCTTGCGGGTAGCCTACAGCTCTCGTACAAAGAAGGAAAAGATTTGTCTTTTTCTTTTCCTTTTTTCCCCCTTCCCTTTTCCCTCCACAAATGCCGCCGGATATGGTCTTCTCTGTTCTTGTTCGACAAACACAAAGCAAAAAAAAAAAAAAGAAGAAAAAAAACTTTCTTAAAAAAGAGCCACCGATGGCAAGAGCAGCTTGGTTGCCTGAGCCCATGGCAGCAGTTCTTCCAGTGCAATTATTTTCTTAACCAGTGCACTGCTAGTGCTGTCTTTTGCACTGGTTCCTACTGCCACAAGGCACAGAGAAATCAGCCTCTGCCAAGCTACACAGTGACCCCCTGCCATCTCCTACCACTCACTACAAACACTTCCTGCATCAGAGCTGAACACAAAACATGACCCTCCAATTTAACTGACTGAGACGGTCATCTTTCCCTCTTACTATGTTCTGTTAGTCTAGAAGGTCCTACAAGCACAGGACGTTTTTTTTTGTCTTTGACAAAGCCATCAGTGTTTGTTCCAGCTTGTCTGAGTCTAACAATGATTTCCGAAGATCACGTCCTTAACAGAGAAGCTGACAAGATTAACAAATAATTTGTTTATTTACTCTATTTTTTTTCTACAGAGAGAGAACAAGTTGTTCCGAGGCTCTCGTATGCATTCTGTAGTCTACTCCAAAGCACATAGAGTGGCTCAGACAGGAGGACTGATTAGCCTCTGAAAGTGGGGGAGAGCCACTAGCTCTAGGATAAGTCTCAAGGTGGGACTGATCAAAGCCGTGCCCAGGGACATGTGGAGACTGAGAGACCCAAAAAGCAGATTCTGTTCAGTGGTTGTGGATCTCTGCAGCTCTCTCTCTCTCTCTGTGCTTCTCTCTCACAAAGCCAGCCGGGCAGAGAGGGTGCTTAAAACACATGTTTCCTTTTGCCGTCTCCACAAGACAGATGTCAAGATGAAGAGAACTCAGGAAAGGGGGAAAATAGAATCCTGCACAAAGTCTCGGTAATCCTTGAAAATGTCAAAATGTGTAATAAATACGCTCTTGAATAGTAATCTTTGACCATACCCAAAAATTGTATTGAATAAATGTTTATCTAGAGAAAAGCATAGCATTTAGTCATTCATTATCCCCATTTAAATAGCTAAGTATAGAGTCTACCTTGAATCTTCAGACTCAGGCCGGAACCAGAGGAAAGTGTGAAACTCTGCCGCAGAACCAGGGCAGGGCAAAAAGCTGGCATCCTGCTCTGTTTTGTTTCCTTTATCCTTGAGCGGTATACACAGCTAAACTACTTTATCTGTCAGCACTACAAATACAACTACAACAGGGATTTTAAAAAGCATGTTAATTAATGCCCTTTGTAAATAATAACACGGGGTACTAGGATACCCTGAACACACACACCCACACACATAACCAACACACACTAGCTCTCTCAGACACACACACACACACAAGAACACATACTCGTTAAATTCTTACTGTTTTTAAACAACAGCGGTAACCTTGCGTTCCTGACTTTATTCAGTCTACTGATTTGCATCTTTTGTTGATTCAGTTTGTGTTTGTGTTTACCTGGAGGGCTTTAGCTTCACATGCAGGCAGGAAGCCATTAAAGCGATGTGTGGCTGCTCTTCCTGTGGTATGGATATTTCCTGTCAGACTGTTTGGGGGTACACAGTGTAGATCTGACGTTTTGTGTAGGTTACTCTGCGCTGTGATCCCAACGCTGTCAATCACAAATGACATTTCAACCACACTCTCATCATTGTCTCTCCTTGTCCTCTGGTTTTGTGTGTTATCACTTACGCTATGTCTTAAACACCGTGATAATAAAACATAAGTAAAGCCCCAATTATGTTTCAAATCAGTCCAGTTGTTATCTGATATACCTGGCAAGGCCATTAAAATCAGGTTGGAGCTCAGACAAGAGAAGAAAATGGTAATTTCAGAATACCACATCAATTACCTTTGATGGCGATCACTCCAACTCCCCCCCACCTCCTCCTTTCTCTCTCTCATCTTATTTCTTTCTTCTTCTTTCTCTTCTTCTTTTTCTGCATGACAATGCAAATGATACTCCGGGAATGTGGTAAGGCCGGGCCTTTTTAAAAATTTCATCCCTCAGCCTCCTTTCACCTGCTGTGATCCCTGCCCTATGTTTAATCATAGGCCTTGTACTGACTCTCCTCGGCTTGGCGAATATGCAAACTTTAGCGGCCGTCCTTTCATGTGACACAGCTCGCTGCTGGAGTAGGAGCGCAGAGAATCAGGTGCATTTAGTGCTAGCCTCAGGCGGCAGGTCAGAGAAGAGAGGGCCCCGCCTGGTAATTGACAAGGACAGATTCCTCATGAAGGCCCTTCTTCATTACAATATTATGCTCCAAAGAGGAGCAGGAGAGGGGTGGAGGGGCCTGGGTAGTCGTGTACGGGACAAGGGATATCAAAAAGTGGGCTTTGATATCACAAGCCTCAGCAGTTATGCTCATAATAATGATGGCTATGGTGACAGATCCCTCTCGTTTGACTGTCTCCTCTTCTCCCTTTTTTTTAGTGAGGAAAGTTTCTACAATTAGCATCAATATTTAATTTTTCCACCTTAGAAGTAGCGGGCGAAGCAGAGGTAGATTCAGGCCTTGCATGCAGAGAGGAGGCAGTAGGCTCTCTCTTTTGTTAGGACCTGACCATCACATTTATAAACAATTTCACGCTGTGTCTTAAACATTGTGAGTGTTGATTCACAGCTGGGACAACATGCCGTAGTGCAGAAAAAGCAGATGATCAAAGGAATTAAAGCAATTTTAGTGTGCAAGCATGAGGCATACAGCGGGGAAAATAAGTATTGAACACGTCAACATTTTTTTCAGTAAGTATACTTCCAGTGAGGCTATTCGCATGAAATTTTCACCGGACATTAGTATTAACTTAGGTAATCCACACATATATAAAAATCCAAACATTAATGTCTAAAAGTAGAGTAGAGTAGAGTAGAGTAAAAAAGTGGAATGGCACAGGGAAAAAGTATTGAACACGCTAAGAAAAAGCAGTACACAAAGGCAAGGAATGGCAAGGAACAAACTGGAATCTATAAGTAGTTAGAGAAATTATCCCTCCTATCTGTGCAAATTAATATAAGCTGGGTTAGTACATACTGGTAGGCTATAAAAAGGTTTTTTGTTACCAAGGTGTCACACAAGAAACATTTCATGATGGGTAAAAGCAAAGAGCTCTCCCAAGACCTTTGCAACCTTATTGTTGCAAACATATCAATGGGACTGGTTACAGATGCACTTCAAAACTATCCAGCAAGCAGTATTGTAGCCATTATCTGCAAGTGGAAGGAACATCACTGCATCATCAACTGGCAATGCACAGGATCTCCTTGCAAGATTTCTGACCAGGAAGTCAGAAGAGTAGCCGAAGAGCCAAGGACCACTCGGAGAAAGCTCCAGAAAGACTTGGAGGCAGCAGGTACAATTGTTACAGAGAAAATCATAGGTAATGCACTCCACCGCCATGGCCTCTATGCACGCTCATCCCGCATGACTCTATTGCTGAAGAAAAAACATGTCAAAGCTTGTTGAAAATTTGCTACACAACATTTGGACAATCCTATGAAATACTGAGAGAATGTTTTCTGGTCAGGCAAGAGCAAATTTTAACTTTTCGGATGTCATACTACACACCATATTTGGAGGAGAAATGGCACTGTGTCACCCTAAAAATACCCTACCAATAGTGAGGTTTGGAGGTGGTGGTATCATGGTGTGGGCTGTTTTTCATCTCATGATACTAGCAGACTTCATACAGTTGAAGGAATGATGAATGGAGTCATTTTGTTCTGGGAGAATCTTTCTATCCACCAGGATGATGAGGATGAGACATGGCTAGACCTTCCAGCAGGACACCCGTCACAACCATTCAGCAAAGGAAGATCTCAATTGGTTTCAGAGAAATTAAATCAAGGCCCTGACTTCAATCCAATTGAACAGTTTTGGAAGTTAACTAAAGATCAGGATTCACAAGATGGACCCCTGGAATCTTCAATATTAAAGGACTATCTGTTTAAAAGAATGGGCCAAACTCACACCAGAATACTGTGACTGATTAGTTTCGTCATACAGGAAATGCCTTGAAGCCGTCATTACAAATAAAGGCTTTTCCACAAAGTATTTAAGAAATTTCAGCAGGTGTGTTCAATACTTTTTTCCTGTGTCATTCCACTTTATTACACATAACTCTACCTGTGGACTTTAATGTTTGGATTTTTTTATATGGGTGGATTAACTGAGTTAATGAGCCTCATTGGAAGTATACTTACTGAAAAAAATGTTGACGTGTTCAATACTTATTTTCCCCGCTGTATAACGCATCTTTTGAAAAATAATAGGTATAGGTAGACAATCAAACTACACTGTCTGTGCTCCAGACACAATGTGTTGATTGTAACCGGAGGGTTGCCGGTTCAAACCCCGACCAGTAGGCACGGCTGAAGTGCCCTTGAGCAAGGCACCTAACGCTGTTGTTGCAGGCAGCTCACTGCGCCGGGATTAGTGTGTGCTTCACCTCACTGTGTGCTGAGTGTGTTTCACTAATTCACAGATTGGGATAAATGCAGAGACCAAATTTCCCTCACGGGATCAAAAGAGTATATACTTATATACAAACAATTATGTCTTTTTTTACATTTACAGAGCTAGTGTATGCTCAACAAACAACTAGAGGACTGTGATATGAGGTGATATGTTCTGAATTTCAAAAAATGTGCATTAGATTAGAATCATGTACTGTATCTTTAAGTGTTAATGATCATTCAAAATTCAAAGAGAAGAGAAAGTACATACATTCCTACAAATATAAAAGAATTCACAGTCATCTAAAATGCCCTAAACATGTTTGGAAGCATATGGAGCCTTAAAGTTGTCATTAAGGAACTTAACGTTGTCATTCAAATAAACAGTAGGCCTACAATAATTAGGTATTGGTGGCCCTTCACTGTAATCCAAACAAGAAATGACAACATAAATGTGATAGTCAAATTAAGACACTCAGAGCCCTTGACCAGTCCTTGCATTTCGACTTGTTTGCAGAAAAACACCCAACATTCCAGAAGCATCCATGCAGCTGTTAATTCAAGAGTGAAAATGTGTATTTCTACCCAGGCCCTCAATCCTTTAAACTATAAAAATAAATATATGCTCACATTTCATTTCAAAGGGCTCCAATCCACCCCCACCCCTCCTTCCACGGGTGCAACACTGGGCTTGCAGAACTGAACTGTAGGAGAGGAAGCAGATCATTAAGACTAGGGGAGAGAGATTAAACTAGGATATGAAAGAGCAGGGATGGTGCTCGCCTGTGGCTACTCTACACTACTTCAGAAAAACATCGACACAGGCTGCCTCACTCGCTCGCTCACTCACTCACTCTAAGACCCACACTCTCCCTTGCTATTTGAATTTGTTCACTGGCTTGAGATTCACGTGGCAAGGATATTCATTTGGAATGATCAATCGGGAGACATGTTCAGGAGTCGAGGTTTATGGGAGATGAACTTTTTTTTTACTTTAAAAAAAAAAAAAAAAAACCCTGGAGAAGTGGGGAAAGAACACAGCAGACACATGTGAGACACGATGAAGACAGGAGAGTCCACATGTACCATGTTTCATCTGTCCCATCTGATCTCAGATCAGCAGATCAGGGTCAGGAATCTGTCTCGGAGCCGAGCCAGCTGGTACATGGTGCTGTCCTCACATCCTCCTGACAGGATTCGCTTCGTCCAAAACCACTCCTTTCTACCTACATGTCCTCCTCTGTCAGCAAGCATTCTGTAATAAGACTAATTATAGATCAGAAAGCATGCATAGTGTGGGGAGCATGGGAATGTATTACCAATATAATGAGTCATTAAGATATTACCAATATAATGACTCATTTGGACATACATTTCCATCTACGGAAGGAGAGATGGGTCAGATGGAGCAAAAGGAGAAGGTCGGATATGAGGTCGCCAGGTGTAACCCACCAGACAGGCTATGAGGGAGACAGTCATTACCATACTAGGACCCTCATGGATAATGGAAGCAGGTACTCATTGTAATGATAAACAAAGTGATGGCCCAGACATGCCAGTAGACCTAAGTGCTGTCGTCCACAACCCCCCAACACACACACTTGCACAGTATCCTGAGCATATGCAAACCACATGCAGGGCTTTTGGTGTTCAAACCAGATCATTTGTGTATCTCGGAGGCATGTCGGACAATTACAGGTCTGTCACTTACGTCCTCTGAGGGGAGGGAGAGCTCCTGGCTAATGCGACCGACTTCAGGTCTCTGGAACGGTGGTGCACCACACTTTCATCCACTCAAACAAATTCCATCTCATCTTTGCATTAGCATAGACTTTTGCGTGGCAGTCTAATCAGATTCGTGAGGACCAAAGCCAATATGGTGCGCCGGAGGATGAAAAGGACTCTGGACTTTGTCACAAATATATGACATACCAACGCTGAGCAGAATTCAATTATTCATAGAACTGGGGGAAAAAAATGGTGCTGTGTAAAAGCTAGCATACTCCATTCCTACTTTACCTTCGCCTGTTTATTTTTATTTACCAGGACGTTCAATTCTAAACAAACTGCAGATATTTTAGTGTGTTTTGCAGTTGAAAAACAGCTGCAGGGAGCATTTTTAAGTTGTGGTGTTAAGACTCAAGCTTAAAAAAAGGTATTTCAAGTCACCTGAAATGTGGAGATGCTGACAAACAAAACACTGTGACTTTTGAAACGAGAGCCTATAAAAGGAACGGTATCTAAACAGAAACAATGTAGAGTATATATTGGTTAATGTTCTTTGATGACAGGAGTGACTTGCTATCTGAAGACATTTGTTGGAGGAGAAGAACAAAATCCTGTAATTACCTATGCCTGCCAATCATTCGGTTTGCTGTTAGATCTCTCTGTTGTTCCTTTAATATGCTGAGAGTAAATGTGTGTGTTTACTTCAAATGAAGTCTTTTTTTTCCAAGAGACTGTATTTACCGCGCTTTTGAAGTGGAAGAGGAGGTGTTACACAAAGTATCTCTCCTCGCTTGCCAGGGAAAAAAATATTTTTTTTTCCAGCCCAACATATACATAGTCTCACTTTTTGTTCCCAAGAAAGACAAGACAAAAAGACAAGATGAAAGACCAAAACACAAAAACAGTGTCAGAAGTAGAAGTTTTACTTTTAAATTATGTAAACCCCCTCCTGCCATGCGTCAGTTGGGACAACCTGTTTCTCACTCCATCCGTACTTTCTGGTTTCATATTCCTTTTAATTGAATGTCTGAGGATTTGGTTCACTGGTTGTCCAAAGATGCCGACGGTGGAGTTCTATAGGGAGGACAAAAAAAGAAGAAAGAAAAAAAACGTAGAAATATCACTACTCTCGTGACGCCAACCACGTGATCTTCCATAAACCTGGCAAAACACTCTTGCAGACAGCAGTCCCTCACGGGGAGGAGACATGGAGAAGCCTTTTATCAATGTTGACCACCTGATTTAGCGTCGGCTCCTACACTGAGTCAATGGGGAACTGGTCCACTCCCCATGCTTTGTAGTCCTGGGTCACTGGATATGTTCCTAATGTACCCTGAGAATATCGGCAAAGTAAAATACTCTGAAGGTGTGTACATTTTTTCAGGGATGAGTACAATTGTGGGCCCTGTGAGACACCAACCTTTCTTTACTCTGAGAACCTGACAACAGAGGGAATATGCGGCAGAGTGAGTGAGACTATCGCAGAACAGTGCGGTGTACTGTTGGCCTGCCTGCTGTGCAAGTCTTACACCAACCTTCTCACCTCACATAGAAATCCTTGCTTGAATGGGTGCATTAAAAAAAGTGACCCTGAGGTAAGTTTCAAAAGAAGAGCTTTGTAACGAGGCTTTGTAACTAGCTGGGCTACTTAGCAGCTCACCGCGGTCCTAAACAGCTTGAGTTTAAAAGCAGCGAAGCAGAAAGCCTCAAATGACACTCACCTCTGTATGGTCCCCTTTTCCACACCACTGAACCGACCCAGGCACACTCACATGGAATATAGTCTACTCTAAAAGCACACTCATTCAAACAACAGCTATGGCTGTATTAAATGTTACTGCATTAGGGAATTTAAATTAGAGCGTGGATAAAATATACCCCCCCCCCCCCCCCCCCACATTAATACATTAAATCTTTACCTTGACTGTGTTTTAAGTGGTTAGGGCACTTTGCATACAACCAATATGTGACATTAGGGCATAGTCATCTATTAAATTGGTTCCGAACATGCGAAAAGGGTACTAATATTGTAATAATACATGTAAGACCACAACTATTGTTTAACTGAATAGTAATAACAATGTTATAATCCTATGGGAGGTCCTCGGGATAATTAGCATGATAGAGACAACACTTTTCCTTATGCGTCGGCCACTTTGCTAATTAGCAGGATCAAAAAGGTGCTTAGGAGAGGGAGGGAAGGAGCGAGCAAGCGGCTGCTCATGTTTGAGCACATGCTCACTGGAGTAGACACTGAAATGCCAATTATCCCCACTGGGAGCCAGTTCATTTGGAATCATTAAAAAATTATGCAACCCGATTACATGAGAAGAAAAGCCTCTGCATTGGTTTCCACTGCGTTGCTTCGCCCAATTTGTCACAGCTGCAACACGCCCTGCTCACAGAGAGGCATAGTGAATGTGAATACAGCTTACTGTATTCTATGCAGGGGAGGCCTCTTGGTATCACCATCCGCCACGGTAATAGATGGCCATATATAATTCATAGAGCGGCTAGTCCCCAAGTTAATTTTGCCTGGGGCTCTGTTTATTTCTGCTTTGTACTTTGTTTAAAGTCAGTTGTTGACAACTCTTGAGCATGTCAAACTATCACCGCTAATAATTGCTTAAGGAGATGGAACTTTCGCAAATGTTGGTTCCAGCACGAAAATACATTCTCCTCGCCTTATCTAGAACTCTTTCTGATGAATTTTTGATTCCTCCCCCTCTCGCTTCTTAACAAAGATTCCTCTGTAATTCAAAGCAATAGCTGTGAGTGAAAGAATGAAAAAGAATAATGTAGCGCGCTCCTAAGAACACCGCTGTTTTTAATGTGCGGTGGGAAATTTGTCAAGCGTGGCTCTTTTCACCGCCTCTCCGAGTTTCTCTCCCTCTCCCCCGCTCCCTCGCTCTCTTTCTCACTCTCTGTTCTCCTGCTTTTTTGTTATTGACCAAAGAGGAGCTGCTGCGGCAGTTGAATTTAAAATGCCATACGCTTGTGTGTGTGTGTGTGTGTGTGTGTGTGTGTGTGTGTGTTTGTGCATGTGTGTGTGTGTGTGTGTGTGTGTGTGATGGAACAGTGTCGGAGAGGCCTACGGCAGTACCTATTTCGGTGGGTCAATGCCACTTCTCTTTCTGATCGCGACAGTCATTCAGCGCAACCCGCTGCTTGATTAGTCCCAATTAGACAGCCTGTCACTTTCCCCCTTGCTCGCTCGAGACGGCCAGGGACCCACCCAGTCCTCCCTGCTTCCCGTCTGGAGCGACGGACGACGTGTGCTAAAAAGTCTGCAAGTGATTGCTTCTTGCTTGGGGGATTATTTTGAATGCAAGAGAGAGAGAGCGTGAGAGAGCGTGAGAGAGAGAAAGAGAGAGAGAGAGAGAGAGTGATGGAGAGAGGGGAAAAAACAAAGGAAGTGTAAGGAAGATGAGCTCAGACTTGACAAGATCTCTCACACTTCCGAGGTAGTAGAGAGGGGAATGTCATTTCGGATGCTGAGATGCCACGTCTCCTCGGGGGTTCTACTCTTCCTCTACTCCATCCCTAACAGCTTTCCCATGTCACCCGGCTTCTCTGCCAACTCCGTTCCGTTGCCACCACAACCACCAGCACAAACAGCTTAAGTTTGGTTAGGGCTGAGACCCACACCAGGGTATTGTAGCTTAGATAAACACACAATTTGAAATAGTTCATCTTCAGAAAATAGGTAAACAAACTAAATGAGCACATTCAAATAAACATGCTGTTTACCTTAAAGTGGCTCGAGATTAGATAAGCCACAACAACTTTAAAACATTTACAAAGTAATTGATTTTAGACAACAAGGTTTCATCCTCCTTAATAAGCACATTATAAACAAGCTCAGAAAGTGAAGCAGAGCTGCTGTGTTTGTGTTTACTTAAGGATGAATTTACACAGAAGAAACACACCTGTGTTTATTCTAAACCCTTGCCTTTTCGAAAGTAGTGGATGTTTTTTTCTTTTTTTTGTCTCAGTTGCATTGTTGAGCGGACTCAAAAGCATCTGTTTTTTTTATTTTATTTTTTTCTTCTCTGGGAAGCAAGGGTTAGCTTTCATGCCTCTATCTGCAGGGGTGCAAACAGGAGTTGTGTACTCGCACAAACAACTCGGAAGAATCTTTAAATTTAACGGCATTAAATATTCATGCCTTTTTTATTGTGTGTGATATGTCAAAGAGTGTTTGTCTATTTACAAGACTGCAAATATTTAGAGCAACAGAAAGCATTCCATTTTGAGCCTTAAACATATGTTCAATGGTATATTCACCTATTTATGGAATAGGCCTATGGACTACATACCTACATCTTCAAGGGACAAATGTTCCTAATATGATAAAAATAAATTATGCCAAAGTAGATTGTTTGGTAAAACTGTTCCTACTAAATGTATGCTGCTGACATATTATGTTCTTCTCCTAATAAATAAGCTATATTCATATTATTAATTTTTAATTACATATTTTACATGGTGAAGCAAATTGCCATTTCTCAGACATCATAAACTGTAACCTGTGCATATAAAACATTAGAGCTTTTTTCAGTAGAAGGCCTTCTTTGTGAACTAAGGGCCAAGCAATACATATTTCATGTTAAATAATGAAATAACATCTTGTTTTCGCTTAATGTTGAAAGTAATTAAATATCCACATGGTTTATTTTGTTTCCAGCCAGCCAGTGCTCTGCACACGGGTTTTGTTCGGCAGCCATGTCTGGAGGGCATCTCTTTCACCCAGTTCAAAGCCAGGGTGGCTGCTGTGTCATGTGCCCCCTGATGCCCCCGTCTCCCTGCCACTACCACCCACCCCCCCTGGGGAGCAAGTCACATTGTGCCGGCAAGGCGGGCAGCCCTGCCTAGGCGCTGTAATTGCCATCTCCCAAATACATGCGTGGCAGCACCAACGTGCTTAGTGATTACATCAAAAAAAGAAGGGAAAAAAAACTCTGCTGCTGCATCCAAGTTTTACCTCGGAGGCAAAACAGCACGCTCCTCGGGGACATCATCGTCGCGTTTCTCCCTGCACCCTGTGATCTCACACACAAGGAAGACCCACTTCTCCTTCCATCTCTCTCTCTCTATCTCTCTCTCTGACTCTCTCTAACACTCCAAAAAAGCTAAATATCAATACTTCTGGCTATGCTGGACTAAGCGCCTTCTCAAACAACGCTAACTCTAACATTAGCATAACAATTCTGGGTGCCAGTCAGTGTGTCTTGCTTCAAATATTTGAAAATCTGTTCAACTGACTGTAGGCTACTAAACAGCATCAATACTTTATGGAGAAGATGGACAGAAACCAAGAGTCCTTCCATTTTTCATGATCTGCACCATCCTTCCTAATGAACAATTCAATTAAATATTTTGTGGGCCTATTCAATGAAACAACCAAATGTATGATTTAGACCAATTTTGTTTTAAAAAGCCTTTTATATGACATGGTCATTCTTTTGCATAATTCAAATTTACTCCACTCAAATTAGTCCAAACAAAGTCAATCACCCACTAAAGAAATTGACCCATTTTTCTATGTAGCCAGGAGAGACATGGACTGCTGAATTGCCGCAAATAACATAAACAGCCCCATGTACAGCAGCCCCATTATGCTGTGAGTTACTGGCTATGCTAATACCACACACCAACACAGCACTATTTGCGAATTAACTTGTCACACCGAGGCCCATTTTGTGTGGCGAGTGCAGGTTAGCGGTGCTACGAGCACATTAATACCTCGGTTGGAGAGGAGCTCGGCGATCTAGCCACGGGTTAATTAAACATTTACATACAAACACCCGACAATCTTTTGTCCTCTGTAATTTATACCATCAATATGCACTTTAATCAGAAACAAAGGGAGGGGCATATGTTTGCTTGAAACCTACTAATTGGCACCACGCTGGCATGCAGCAGCAGTGTTTTGGTGGGGCTGCATTGGGGGGAACGTTAATTCACAGCAGCGGTTCATAAATGGAGAACATGACATGAGCTACTCCTACCGAGTCTGGGAGGGAGGAAGTGGAGGGAAGGCCGACGTTCAGCGACAAAACCACGAGTCCAACACGCCTCATCAGGCTTATTAGAGACGAGTTCTGCCGCCACCCCGAACACCAGGCTGCTAATCATCATCCCTCTCTCTCTCCATCTCTCCTCTCTCCCTTGTTCCCCCTCTCTCTCTATCTCCCCTCCTCTTTCCTCTAAGCACCACACAACATGCCAGCCAGGCTTCAGTCCACAGGAGACATTTAAAGAGGCGGCAAGCTGAAGCTCCACTGAAACCCACCTCTCTTCCTCCAAATGAAACCTCTTTTATTCTTTTTATGCAAAATGCCCTTGGGGCCAGTTAAGGAAATGGGGAGGGGTGATGCACACCCAGACACACACACTCACAAAAAGATTTTCTCTCATTCTCCAACTCTCTCACACATACATACTCACATGCACTCTTTTTTCTTTTTATTGTTTTCCAATAATGTTCAGTTGAGAGTGTAGCCTACAGTGGGAATTTGGCCAGTGGCAAAAAGAACATCTAAATCTTTTATCTTCCCTCCACTGACTTGGCAGTGTCTGGTGAGAATGCCGCTCTGATCAAACATAATGCAGAGTCAATCACCTTTTAGTTTTGCACAAATTTCAAAATGGCACAGCCTGGTTTGAGAAAGAGAGACCGTTGATCTTGTGTACTTCATTCCTGCGGGGGCCATCATGACAACACAGGGAGGTTATTTTCAGTACAAACACTCTCCACTAGGGGGACTCCTGCCTTGCAAGCATTGTGTTGTGATGTCCCAAACGCAGCCCGGTTATGCTCAGCACAGGCAGTGACGCTGAGGTACTGGCTCAAAGCAACACACAATGCAATGAAATGCTGCTAATTAGTTGTTGTGGTGGTGTGTGTTTAATGTCTCCGGTAGTTAAAAAAAGAACAACAAAAAAATGGGACGATGTCCAGCTGTCCAGCTCTCTCTGTGAGATATGAACCTCCATAGCCCCCTATTGTGCTGAGTACACAAGGGCTGGTTGATGGTGTTGGCTGCAGATGTTTGCCTGCCTGCTGTCAGACCAAAGAGCTTGCTAATTACAAGTTGTAGGTTTAAGGCCAATCTGTAATATGTGATTCATTGGCAAAAACCATATAAAAACAAATGTCTAATAATGATGCAAATTGAAGATACTCTTGATGGTACATGGGTTCCAGTTTATGTTTCTAAATAATCTTCTCATTCAATACAGTTATGGTTAATAGTTATTAACATTGTTATAATAACTTATATGTAGTAGGATACCTTGGGATATATTAATAGATGTATTTACACATTTAATTCTTTAATTTACAAAGTTAATGTGTATAATAATTTGCTGTTGTTATTTGTTTAGAGTTACCAGGAGGACTGATGATGTAAAACTCAAAATAAACAGCAGATTGTAGACTGACTGAATGTATTCACTGACACAAAGCCGCCACTCGTATGAAAACTGGAGTATAGACTCTTCCCCATCTTAGCTGGTTAAATAATTGACTGTCTGCAGTGCGTCGGATGAGGGAGAACAGGTGTGGGTACGCAGAGAGAGAGACATATTTGCAGAATTGATTAATTTCCCACACCGTTTGATGAGGCGTGTCTCATTATGCATGTAAGAAAGCATTCTGGAAAGATGCTCCTCTTTCAGCTGGGACCCCAAAACACCCCCAGCTATTCTGGACTGGCACACACACAAACACATAGAGGCTTGAGCATGTGCACGCACACGCACACACACACATGAAAAATGTAAAAAATGTATGTAAAAAATGACACACTCACACATAATATATACCTATGCCCCCCCATTATACATTTGCATATAGGTCTCCACTCTTACGGTATTTAACACACACACACACACAATACACAAACACACGCACACACACACAAAAACACACTCACACACACTAAAAATCCTTTCATATCATTGCCAAGTGCTTCAGCCTTAGGTGAGATTTACTCCTTTTCATCAATTCCTGAAGGGTTCCAATTGTGTACCAACAGCAGCCCATGTCCCTCAAACATGTGGCATTGGTAAACAACATGTTTAGGCCTAAAACAATGCCAGTCCCCGATGACCGAAATTATTTATGAAATCAAACAGAATGCGGCTGTTTGCCATGCGGGATGTCTTAACAGATCACTCAGCCCATTCTCCCTGACTCCTCCACATCAACAACACTTCTGTTTGGCTTCTTGACTCGAGATACAAGCAGAATGTTTGTGCCTTGAAACAGTGCAGTAGGCTAACACACTGTCTGACCCACATTCATGTAGGCCCAAAGAAGGTGCACCCATAAGAATGTGGCAAGACAAGAAAGGTGAGCCTGGAGAAAGCATCTGACCGAAACTTTCAACATTTTTCTATCTATTGCACTCTTGTGTTGAATAAATATATTTTCCTATATCTCATGCTTATAAAGTTTTATTTTTTATTTAGGCCCAAGTGGTATGCTCCATATGCTGATTATTTAGCATATAACATTAAGCATTCTAATCATACAGAGAAAAACAAAAAAACAAAAATAAGACCACTTAGTCCATTCATTCAGTAATATAACAACATATTCCATCTTTTGTCATCTTACGGGTAATATCTGCAGCCTTTACAGGTTTGCACCATGACAGATGGGGCACTCTTTGTGTTAGATATCAGACAGGAAATACACTTCGGGCAAACTGGCAAGCAGCACATTAAGGGACGTGGCCATGAAACGAAGGAAGTCATCCACTTTGTCGAACACCGGCACACCTAATCAGAACATGTGTGCTTGCTGACGTCCGGGGGTCTGGGACACAGAGCCTCAGAGAGGCACTGTGACGCACAGATTCCTGAAAAGTTCAAAAGGGGGCTAAATAATTTAAAGCAGCACTAAAGAAGATTTGCTCTCGGGGTCCCCCTACAGTTCAGAAGCGCAATAATAAACTAACTAAATATGCGTGTTTTACTACAAAGTATGAACATAACTCATATAGAGGGAATGCACCGGCAGCAGTCTGTAGAAAGAGATCTCTGAATTCCTGTAGCATAGCAGCTTTTCCATTTAGATTTCGAAGGGGGGGGGGGGGGGGCAGTGTAACCTATACGAACACAGAAAGTTGTTAGGTCGGTAATCGCCTATAGAGGGCCGCTAAGACAATGGGGCAATTCCATGGAAAATTACATTTTTTGTAACATCCATAACGCCAATAAAATGTGATGCTATAATATGATGTGAATGATTACATGAAATTTGAACATTTGCTATTTTTGGCTGAAGAATGTAAATGAGAAAAAATGAACAAAAAAATTAATGTTATCATTCACATCATACAAATGCCAAGGCATTTCACTGGCGTTATGGATGTGACAAAAAGTCAATTTTCTGTGGAATTGCCCAATGGCAGAAGATGAGGTTATGTGCCATCAAAGTGATTTTTGAAAACTTTACATTAAGGTAAAAAACTCTTACGGGTGCCTTTAACCTGTGGGAATATTGCCCCTGACTCTTTGCATCACAACTCAGAGTGAAAAAAATGCCTGTGTCACCTCAGTGTGCAAACTTGCAGGGTTTCAGTCAGAAACTGCCTCTCAGTTGAGGCAATTTCGTAAGAAGATGACAAAAAGGTAATTTACCATCTCCCCATTCTTTTGAGATTCCAGCCGGGGCAGACAGACACTTTCATTTTCCAAGAGAGTGGGAATGACAATGAGAGGAGAGCCTAGTATCTGTGTCATTTCCACTTTGAAGAGGAGTCAAGGTCATCTGATGGTCACCCCTTGTCTTCCTTGAAGTATGTCATCCATCAGCCCTATATCGGTCAGCAGGCCTCTTCTTATCACTGCAGGTGTGAACAAGCTCTTTGCTGAATGTAGGTCTCCTTCTCTCTTATCTTTGTAAGAAACATGCCTATGGTCATCCGTTTGCACACCTTAAGCTAGGGAGTGTTGGCATGTTTCCTTGTACTGATGAATTGCACCAACTGGCACAGGTGTTAACAAGCTCCTCCACGTCCCCAGAGCTTTCATGTTTTTTTGGGGCAGTACCGGCTCCACCCACCCACTGGTCCATATTAGCTTGTTTTGTTAATGTATCGACCCCCCCCCCACCCACCCACCCAATAAATACTCTGGCACAAAGGTTTGAAATAATGAAAATGCTCTTTTCAAAATCTTGACTGTAAGGAGCGAAGTGACACACAGTACACAGTCAATCTCTGAGTGTCAGGTTCTGGGCAGCACTTGACTGTGGTGCGACTGCATTTTGTCATGTTGGCCATTTTTCAGAGCTCTCTGAAAAATGTGTTTACTTTTTATTATTTGTACACTCGTCCCTTCCCTTCTGTCTGCGTACGGTGAAGGTGGAGGGGAAATAATCATTTAATTGATTACTGTCCATGCCCTCATTTGTTAAATGAGCAATCTCTCCCAAGGGTCAGCTCATTGCATGTAGTGCATTTTAATATGATCATGTTAAGACTCACAGGCACCGTATGTGCGGAGGAGGTCCTGCGGGCATCTTCTGATACTGCTAAACATGACCAGGGCCAGCTGCTAGACAAGCAAACCAAGCAGGAGCACAGCGGAGAGTCTTTCGTGTGCTCCACTTTTTAGTCAGCTTGTGTGTATTTACTATGCGTGTGCGTCTGCCGTCTGTGTGTGTGCACGCATGTTTGTTTTCAAAGGTGTGTGTATTTATGTATTTATTGTGTATGTAAGAGAGTGTGTACATATTCACAGGTATGTATGAGGATGTGTATAAATATGCCATGCTTTGTGGGTTTGTCTATACCAGTGTATATGTGTATAAAGTGTGTGCATATATGCTAAATATATTATTGTGCATGCATATGAGCTTGTGTGTGCAATGTGTGTGCTTGGTTAAGGAGACAGAGAAAGAGAGAGTGAAGACTTTGACAATGAAGATTAATAGGATTTAAAGGCACATCATCGGCTTTGTTTATCCTTGCGTTGTTTACTGTGTCTATCAGCTTTGTGGAGACGGGCTGCGATACTGCTGTTCTCCCAAGAGAACGCGTCATTGGGTAACCAAGCACTAACAAATTCATCTTTCCTCTCAACAAAGACTGTAGCTTAAACATGCCCACATATAAATTCAACAACAAAAAGATTTAGGCAAAAAAAAAGACAGGCTTTGAGAATTTGTCTTGGATGAGCGGAAGAAACTACATTCAAACAAACTGCAGAGCTATGCAGCATTATTTAGAGATCATGAGATCAAATGTGCGAGTTGATTGCTGCCCGCCATTGCTAATTAATGTTGCATGTTATTGTCCTTGTATCATGGACTAGTATTTTCTTCCTCCATTGTAATAGACTTTGTTTGCTCTGGCTCTTTTTAAGACCATCTAGGGTGTAGTGGTCCATAGACAATGAGCACAAAGGTGCAGCATATGGAAAAATTTACATGCTAAACGAGGGGCATAAATTGGGTCATTATTTTGTTAATGGAGCCGATAGATTTCCATCCACTCTGCGTGTGAGAGCAATGTCACTGTTGGTCCGTTCGGCTTATGAATGAGTACACAAGGTCAATATTAGGGAAGCGAAAAAATAAACCGTGTTTAAACTCTCCCCCGGAACCCAGGGGAGAGAGGGAAAGAGCGTTC
Source organism: Alosa pseudoharengus (assembly GCF_046254945.1). Lineage (NCBI taxonomy): Eukaryota > Metazoa > Chordata > Actinopteri > Clupeiformes > Clupeidae > Alosa > Alosa pseudoharengus. The sequence goes on from NW_027468565.1 coordinate 8,996,258, forward strand.
TCCGAGCCCGGGTGCGCACAACGAGGGAGCTCTCCTCTGTGACAACGCCCAGTGCCCAGATGCAAACTCCATAAATCATAGTGGGAAGATAAATATAGGAGGCTAACTAAATTAAATGGTATTTAGCCTCGCGAAACACACTCTAATAGATCTGGAGAGGAGGTTTACAGGAGAGCAGGGGAGCCGGGTGTGCGTCCCCGAGGCCTCGTGCTCCTGAACGGCAGGGGGTCAGGCTCCTCCATGATCTCCTCTTAATACCGGGGCACTGCTGCGGGCTCGCTCCACATCTGAATACATATTCAGCCGTCACATTGCGCCATTATGCGGCCGCTTTCCCTTTGTCTTGCTTGTGTCTTGCTCGCCCACACGTGGGTCGCCGCTGATCCGGGGGGCTGCGCTAACGCTAGCGGTGCAGTCTGGCGGCCCGGGCGGAGGCGAGGCAAGGCGCTAATTCCACCCGGGCCTGGAGGAACGAAGGCTGAGGCAGGGGGTCTCTAAGCTCCTGTCACACCCCGCCTAATTATGATTAATTACACACCTGGTAGGATCGCTCCTCTGAGTTTTACGACGGAGATGCGTTTCACAAAATATTATCACTAAGGAGGCTCCTGGAGGGGGTGGGGGGAGCGGGGTGTATGCTTGTGGCAAAACTGGAGCTGGTTGAGGGACCCAGCAAAGAGATGGGCCTCTTGGTGGGAAGTAGGGCTCTTCATGTAATCTACAAAAGGAACCAGTAAGGGCCTAATCTATATACCATGACACACACACACACACACACACACACACAAAAATTGCTGTACAAACATATACAAATACATTAAGCAAACAGCCATGTTAAGGTACTTTCCATTAGATTAGACATTCCCACTAAAAGGATTAAAGTCATTTCTCATTAATTAATTTAGCAAACACTGCTGACAGAGCTGTTTTTATAAGAATCACTATGAATAATGTGTAAGAGGCCGAACATAAATCAATAAATCCCCATAACAATGACAATAAAAAAACAAACCATAATCATGTTTTTTTTTTCGTTCTCTCGTCCTTCCTCTGTGCTTCTTTATCCATTGCATCCATTGCAACTATCTATCTATCACTGTTTTTTTATTGCCATTTCTTTCACACCGGCTTTTATTAAGAGGGAAAACACAAGGAATGGAGACGGTTCATTTAAGCTTGTGAGGCTCCCCTTAACAAAGCTTCTGGCCAGCTCAATCCAACAGGACCCACCTCTTCTACACCTTAGAAGGCTCTCACTCTCTCTCCCTCTCTCTCTCTCTCTCTCACTCACTCACTCTCTCTCTCTCGCCTCTGAGGGCTAGATTGTTATAAATGCTGTTTATGATCCTGCTATGACAACTGTGAAGGGCAGGGACAGCGGTGGATGGAGGCGCGGATTACTTCACCCGAGTGTCTGAATACGTTATGGGATTGTAAATGACCCCGCCACCATAATGGAGGATATCACTGCCAGTGCTGAGGCTGTAATCAAGAGCCCCGCTCTACCGTTCAGTACATTCATAATTCTACATTCCCCACGCTTTTTTTTTTGTGTGCTCGGAGCATTATTTAAACAACCGGGCCTCCGCATGATCTGTGCTGAAGGAGATGTGCTAGATTATCACCGTTTTTTGAAGGAGTCATTTAGATGGGAGTTGAGAAGTAGATTGGTGAAATGGCAACGGTGCAGGATGCAGCCATTAATTAAAACATTTTATTTATTTACTTTCTTCATTGATATATCAATTACATTTTTTAAAAGATGACTTTTTTTCAGAAAGGTGAAGAGCACCACCGATTTTTTTTTTTTTTTTTAGAATTTCCAGCTAAGATTTTGTATCTCATTTAACTGTAAAATTTTGTAAGTTATGCCCAAAAGAATTATATTTTTTGGTTTGATCCCTGACAAGAATGAAAATCATGTATTTTAATGCTTTCTGTTATCTTAGATGAGTTCCCTGTGCAGGAGAGAGTGAGGAGCGCGAACAGCACTTTTAATGATAAGCCACAGTAACTGTAATACATGCACTGGTTTTGAATGTCATGGAGGGTTTATAAGTTTTGATAGTTTCTTTTACGGTGCCTTCACAGTGCGTACCTGCAAGTTATTACAAAGGGCTTCAGTGCATCATAGATTTCCCTCCCAAAGAGAACAATAATGCCGGAGAGACACCTCCACTGTTAAGATCGGCTCGCCCTTCTGCTCATGTCGGAATATGTTTTATAGCCCACAATAAAAGATTTTAGTGCAAAATAAATTGGGATCGTATTGAAATGCTGGCCCTATATATGTCAGTGAAGACATACAGTTATTTTTTAGCCACGCCGAGGCATAGTTTATCATCGTGCGAGTGGCACGGATGAGCCCGGTCCACATCATTGGCTCTTCTTGCTTAGTTAGATTGTGAAGGTCAGAGTTCCTTCGGCTTTTATGGCTGTTTAACTTTGGAGAATTATCGCGTGTGAGGAGCCCCGCTGATTTACGGCCCTCACTGGAAGGGGGTGGGGGGGGGGGGGGGGGTGTTGGAAGTTGGGCACAGAATTAGGCTGGGTAAACATATTGTTGTGAACTCCAGGCATACTGCACAAAAGTACAGCGTTGCTATTTAACTGTCGTGGAGAAAGTGGAAGATCTGCATCTCTAAAGTAAAAAAAAATGTGCAGATTAGCATATTAAAAGCATATACATTCCTCTTTCTTCATTAAACATTTCAAATCGTGGAAGTAGAAGAAAAGGGCAAAAAAATAACAAGTGTAAAAAAATACATCATGACATTTAAAAATGCTTTCCCTTACACATTTTCCTGCAACAGCAAACAATAAACTCTGGCTCAAATGAGTCTCCTTCATAATAGAAATCTCTCAGGTGTTTAAATCTTCACACTATTAAAGCCAGTGGTCCCATCCCTCTCAAATGGCAAGGTGACATTCTATTTCCATTTGTTAATTGGTGTTTTGCTGATTGTAGCACATTTTTTCGCTGATGGCGCTGAGGCTCCGGCTTGGTTTCTGTGCTGTGGGGCTATCGGATGGCAGAGTGTTCCTGCTGCGGAGTTGCAAGGCTGCACTCAATGTGGCTAAACCTCACTAGATGGGCAGGGGTACCCCACTACACACACAAAACAAACACACACAAACACACACACACACAAATCCAAAACACACACACACAAACAAATCCAAAACACACACTCACACACACAAACAAATCCAAAACACATGCACACACACACACTCACAGATATATAGATAAAGTATATATACATATACACATACCCATGTACACACTAACACGCTTCCTCTCTCTTCTCCCGTCTATTAAAATGCAATACTTTCAGCTGAATAGCCAGAGGTGCTGCACTCTGGGCAATGACATGCTGTACTAACTACTGTATGTCAGTCCATAGAACTACAGTGCCGTACACCAAAGAGAAGAGATGAGATTTCACAACAGTAATGGTGGCTGAAATGTGAAATCAAAGAAAAAATGAACTTGAAAGGGACTAAAAAAGGCACAATGATTCAAGTCAAACAGAACATAATTTAAGAAAAACATGATTTATTTATGGAAATGTTCAATTGATTATGTGCCAGGAGAAGTACTCCTCTCATACGCCTCCTACAGAGGTCTCTCTAGTCGGCATAATCAACACAGTCTGCATAATTTACATTAGTTACTTTAAAATGCTATGTTCAGTCTGCACTAAAAAGTAAAGAAGTTTGTTTTTTCATGTTTGTGCCTATTAGCCACAAATTAATTAATCCGCTCTCTAGAACCCAATTAAGCCACAAGCTATATTAATACATAACAGTTTTCCCAGTATGGAAATGAAGAACACGGGGAAGTCCTATTATTTTCACAAACATATCCCTATTTGTGGCAGTGTTTCCTCGCACTGCAGAGTAGCAGAATATTTCAGTTACCCCCGCCCCCTTCCCCACCCCTCAGACTTTGAACAGAAAACACCACCACTCTTCATCCCTGGGTCACCAGAAGCCAAAAGCCACCAGGACACCATTGGAGTCACCCAGACGGAAGGACCCTCGTGCAGTGGAGCGTGTCCGCCTGGACCCCACACTGCTGCTGCTTGGTGCGTTTCCCACCAGAAGGGGGAGAGAGGAGCGCTTGGCGGCTGGCTGTCCTGGGAGAGGACCGACTGTGTGTGTTGTGTTGTGCTATCCTGTGCTGTGCTGGGCGACGGCTTGTGTGTATGGGGGCTTGGCTGGGTGCTCTGAGACACACATCCATTCTCTTGTCACACTCTTTTACAAAAACAATGAGCTCTCCTACACAGTCATATCACATTGATGGAGTCCAGATCAGTTCAATAAAGGACGCCTCACTAAGACGCATCTCATGGGTAAACTGTTCTTTTTTTCTCTCTCTCTCTCTCTCTCTCTCTCTCCCCCCTTCTCTTAGCCATGGGCTTTTTCTCCTCTTTTCTTTTTTTAATGATCCACATTTGGTTTTCTCAATCAATCATGATGCTCGAAAATACTTGAGCTCTTTCATTGCATATTGTTTGTTTAGTTGTTTGTCAACATGACGGAAGAGACGTGCTTTTCTAAAGCCCTATGTTAAAGAGGCACCCCCGAAGAAGAATATACACAAGGTTGCCATGGATCCCATTGATGTGCAAATGTCTTCATTTAAATATTTTTAAGAGGATCAGTTCAGATTACGCCAAAGTTTGACAGAGATAATTCGATGGCTTGTGTAACGGCTTTGTTCCTGAAGACGATCATTCATGGCACGTCAAAACCACCTCAACAACCCACATATTTAATTAAGTTTACTTTGAGAAATGGGGACCTATGAGAGGCTTCAGAATGGAGTCCACTTTTCTCTTGGACTTGGAAAAAAGGACACTCACAGACAAACACACAGAGACACACATTTGTCTGTGTGTCACACTAAATGACATTAGAAGATTTCAAACCACACAAAATCTAAACTTATATTTCCCCATTTCAGACAGTGCCAGGCCACATGTGTAGTTTGTGGTTTATATTTGCATTACATTAGACTCTAAAAACACAAATAGCCATTTGGAGAGAACTTACAAATAATAATAATTTATCTGGAAATATAAAACCTATTTGAGGCCACTGAGGCAGCGGAACCACACACATTCATATTTTCGCCTCAGCTGCCATAACACATAAATGTACCATGGAGACCCCCTAGTATTTGGGACAAGGAAGGAGTGCTTAAATATTTATGCCTAAACCTCTTGAGGCCTGCTATTAGGCCCGAGATGTTTCACTCTCTGGGCCTGTCAGTCTGCTCGGCCGGCCGCTAACAACGGGCCTGACAGGGACCTCTGGGTCAAACATTTTGATGGCGACAAAAGGCCCTGATGGAATCACTCACTGCGCCCCCCAAATTACTTCTGTGTCATTGCTGAACAATATTTCCCCCCAAAAGCATTCCTCCCTGTGTAAGCGGCGTGACCCGCGCCACTGCATATGGAAATGATTGTTTGTATATTGCGCTGGGTTGAAGCTGGGGGTGGGTTGGTGATGATGGCGAGTGTTTTGGAGGGGGGTGGGGGGGGGTGGCGCGGACAATGTTTCTGGCAGTGTCAGCCCCCTTGGGTAAAGACTACTGCCCTCCCTCTTGCTGTTGCGCTTTGTGAGAAAAGTTGATAAAAACAGGTTGTAAATGAAGACGGGGAGTTGGGAAGGGACATGTTGGAGTGGAGCGCTGAAGCGGCAAATCCAAATATACAAGACCCCATAGACTAATAGCCTGCAATACAAACAACACAAACAACAACAACAATACTGAAATGCTAATCATGTTGCCCATAAACAGGGTGCACAGTATAAATCCAGTGTGTTACACATAAAGTCTGGTTTGTATTTATTATGATGTACTACTAAAACAAGTCTGAAGGAGTAAATATAATGACAAGAAATTAGCTTTTCCTAGCATCGGGTTTATAATTATTCCACAGTCAGTGAAATCTTCAGGTCTCACCACAATCTGTTTTTAGCATTCAACTATGATTATGATTAACCTGCCCAACACCATAAACGCTCTATCTTTTTCTATGTTTAACTTGACACTTGACATCATCCGACTAACTCTTTGGAAAAAAAAAAGTCCAATAATCCTTCAGCGTCTGCCAACATACATGGAAACACAACCACACAGCTTCACAAGAATAAATAAACAAAATAAATAAATAAATAAATAAATATTTGTGTGTGTGACAGTGCCAGCTTAGCCACGCCACACAGAGGAATAATGGCCGAGGGAGGCACAATTGGATGAACGGCAAACAGTGCTGAAAGAGGAGTGCTAAAGCGCTACACAGGCTGGGAGGCTCCAAATCCCCTCTCAGGCCTAAGTGGGTGGTCCTTTCAACTGTGGGGCAACAGAACAGTCAGTAGGCATTCGAAGAAGGGGGGGGGGGTTGGAGGGGACATTGGGGGGCTTCAGAAGCACTCCCTCTCCACACTCACCCGGCCTGGGCATTACATCCACAGAATGATATTCACGCAACGCTGGTTTTATTTAAAGCCCTGAGTGCTGGCACCGGCCGATCAAATGACAGCCAGAGGTTTTTTTTTCAGCCTCCTTGGGATTAAATTGATTCAAGGGGAGAAGAGGGGGGACTGACTGGGAATGATTCAGAGAGAGAGAAAGAGAGTGAGAGTGAGAGAGAGAACTTTTTCAATTCTCAAAGGATTTAGCTCAAAACATGAACTAAAAATACAAGGGCATGGACCAGGTTGTGGCATTCTAAATGAAGAGACCGCTCACACACATTTTGTAAGCGTTAAAGCACTACTGAACCATTTCTACTAGCCAAAAATCAGGGTTTGAATGAAAAGTCAACCATGTGACACTCACTCACACACCCTATACCACTTTCAGCTCCCTGTCTCATAATATTTTCACAACCCTTTAAAACATATTGTCACATTCGCCTTTGCCTGCACTTATGCACATGACCCCCCGCCGCCGCTCCCCACCGAATCTTTGTCTGTTTCCCGGACAGTCCAGAGTGAAGTTCCACGCAGTTCTAGAACACTGTCACATCCCTTCGCCGGCAGGCACTGGGAGTGAAGCTCACCGGCTGGCGGAGTGCACTCCAAAAGGCCTGCCAGGCTCCCAGCTCTCCACCACTGTCAGTCATGCCCCGCTCTCACTCGGGGAAAAAAAGCCATGGGAAGCTGAAGACATGTCGACATTGAAGTTCAGACAAGCAAAGGATCCTTTTTGTGTGTTTCATTTCATTTCTTTTCAGTAAGGGGATGAGAGAGACGGGAGTGGCTTTGAGGGAGAAATTCTAGACTTTTTCTCATGGCTTCCACTCAAATTCAAACACTACAGTTGCACTCTCAAATGTGGATTATATTGTTAACATGCTGCAAAACCTTGCATATTTTTTGTCTTTGTTCTATTTTTAGAAGCATATTGGAAACATGAGAAAATAAGGGTAAAATTTAAATGAGGTGACTGCTGTTAAAGTCACAGATGGAGTATATGTGGGATGGTTCAGTGGTGACAGTATTTCATTTTAACCCTACAACAGTTGTAACTGTATGAGTCCCAACTTTCATATATCAAGTGCATATGGATAGATAGAAGTAAATATACATTTAGGGATATATGCATATCAGTCTAAAAGGTGTTTATCATCATTTTAAACAGATATAATTGTCCATCTCATTAACTACATTTCCACATGGAATCTGTGAAATGTCTTATGTTAAAATGCTTTGTAATACTTTTTCTATTTCATCTCTTGATCTGAAAGGTCTTCCAAGAGACAACAGAGAGATTACACTGCCAAAACTAAGCCCTGTAAGTCTGTTTCCCTTACTTTTTGTGTGTAAGAGACAGATTACCAAGACTCCTTCAAAATGCCTTAGCGTCAGAATCAAGAAGAAAAGAGAGCCAGTGGCTACCAGTAAAGCACATTAGGACTGTTTAAGTTGGCCCCACAAGTCACACATTTCAATTATTTCAAAGCGGGGTCCAATTAAAAGCTGCAAACACGCCTTTTGAATGCAAACTAACACAATTAAAAGTGTTTCACGAGTGCATTAGAGGAATCAGTTCTGAATTAGTACTTTGAATACACATGGCTCCTGCTTTTTTCCCCCTTTTTCATCTCCGGCTCCTTTCACTCTCTCCGAATACTGAGAGAGAGAGAGAGAGAGAGAGAAAGAGAGAGAGAGAGGGGTCCTTTTTGAAGTCGGTGGGGGCTTTCTTTCCCTTAGCACCCACCCCCCCAACCACCCCACCAATTCTCCCTCTCTCTCACTCCCTCTGTGGAGAGAAGATTGAGTCTGCCCTAATCTGCTGCTTGTACATTTGAATGTCTTGTGGAGGGAGATGATCCAGGCCGACTGATAAAGGCCCAGGTGCAAGGACAGTGGCCGTGCCTAACTTGTTCTCGGCGGGGGCCGTATATCATAGCGGGAGGCCCTCTCTTTGAAGATGCATGCCTGTTTTCAGGGGAGGGGGTGTGATTTGTGGCCACTAAGGGCAAACGCTTTACAGCCCCACGGACTGGGAGTGTCCCCCCACCCCCCATCACCATCGCTCGGATCCCCACCCCTGACGTAGCCTTATGGGGGGCCTGGCCAAAACCCTCTGGTGCGTGCTCAAGGGTCCTTCATCAATTCACACCCCAGCATCCTCTCCAAGGTCTGTCAAAGGAGGTCGGGACTTTTACCTACAAACTCTCGAGAGTAATGAAAACCTATGTACACTTAAAAACACTCTTCCTCCTTACCCATGATGATGGCCATGTCTTTTTTTGGATGAAAATAAATAAATAAAAATAAGTTTTTACCCAGATTTGGTCAAGATTCATTCAAGACCATCAGGCTGAAAATGAGGACAGTCAAACCCCTCTGGCAGAAACCAGGCCACACAGATGTTTTCCATACTGAAATACCTACAATGCAAATAAAAGTTTGAGAGAACTGTGTGTGTTCTTAACCCCAGCCCCCTGAAGTCAGAGGGGACTCATCATTAGGCTCACAAGCACAACCTTTGCCCCCCAGTTTGCATGACCCATCCAGTGGGCCCAGAGGTGGTTCTGTTTGGCTTGTCTTATTCTCTGACCTCGCCAACAAAACCCACAACAGCCAGCGTTGCTCTGCCCTCCCTCCCCTCTCTCCCCTCAACCCCCCCGCCATTCATTTGTCCACCGCAAAGGCACCTAATGAAGCTGGAGAAAAGAAATTAGCTGAGTGTCAAACCCACCCACCCTACACCACCACCCACCCCCACCCCCACCCCCACCACTTCCCCGTAACCCTCACCACCCACCCAGCCCTCCATTTTGACAGTGTCATTAAGGTGGCCCATGCACACGGGGCTGCCCAGCCGGGCTGGCAGGGGCTTTCTGCTGCATTCCTGTGTTTGTTATTTAGATGGTTATTTACTCTGGTCGTCAGGAGCGGGCTGGCTGCACAGCAGTGGTTTCCTTCCTTCAGCTGGATGACAATTAACCGCGGGGAGCAACTCGACTCACACAAGGCATTCATCCCCCAGTCCCACTGCAGTCTGGGAGAAGCTGGGAGGAAGGTTTTTTTTTACCCCTCTTTCTCTCTCTTTCTCTCTGTTTTTTTACTGCCAATGAATTAGAGTCGTTTTCTTCTCTGCACGCCCACTCCTGTCCAGGGCCGATGGCCACCAGTGAAAGCAGCCCCCCCTCTCTTCCCATGCACCTGTGTGTCGCACCAGACCTGGGGAGGTGGGGTGGGGTGGGGCAGGGGCAGGGGAGGTGACCTGCATTAATAGCGGGACCTCTTAAAAACAGGACTTAATGGTCAGCCGTGTGTCCAGGTTAACAGTGTTAAAGAATGGGAGGTATTGAGTGTTAACCCTGAGGACACAACTTAATTAAATAGGCATGAAACCCGTGTTTAGTTGAAGCGTTCAACACCTAGTCACTGACTGACATAAATTCCATTCTTGTCCCTAAAGGAATTACAATTGCTTAACTCTATCTTAGATAGAATCAGCTGCAAACTAGGGTCACACATTACATTCTCTCCGAAAGGGATTGATAATATGGTATGAAACAACCACTGAACTGCACAGGCACTTGAATTCATTTGCAAGTAACAATTACAATAGACAGGAATACACACTTCTTTAATCCCTTATTAGCCACCATGAGCTATTTATTTCATACTATTTCATCATGATTCTGTGCATACTTTAATTAATGAAATGACCTACATTCTTTTTCTCCATTAGACGTAGAAAAACACTCCTCTGAGAAAATTAGAGAAAGAAAGAGAAGGAAAAAGAAAGAGAAAAAAACTTTCCTCAGCCTTTACCTTCCCTCCTCATCCCTCCCTCCTCCAATGGCCCAAAATACACCAGGGGTGCAGTCGTCTCACGTCTTGTCTATTTACTACCTCGTTAGCATCCACTTTGGGCCGCGGCGCAAACACTGTAGCTAACACAGTGGTGCTCCCCTGGGTGCCGTGGATATGGCGGAGAGCACCCGTTAAGCTCACTGTAACCGCAAGCTGAACCTCGGCGCCGTGTGTTTATGTCTCCCCGTTAGCGCTTCTCAATGAGGCATAGACTCCCATGGCTGGCGGCGCAATGTGCTTTTGAGAGGGCTTGTTGTTTTGTTGGTTGTTTTCTTTTTCCACGCCATCGATTGCATTGTGGAATTGTGTTTACACTGTCGGTTTGCGGGACAGATGTTACACTATCAACAATTACTGTCGTAAACGGTTGCTCGTCCCGTCGCTCTGTGTCGCTAGTTCGGCCTGCCTGAATGGTCTCAACTGGACAACAGTTCACATGAGGTCATCACGCAAATTCAGAAGAAACACCCTTTTCTGAAAAGACTCAATTCAGTAGTAAATTATGCAATGCACCATTGTCTTTACTGCTCTGTGTGTGTGATGATACCCTAAATATCTGTGTGTTACCTCTGGTTTGGCAGGAAGCTGAAACTCTCGCTCACACACACACACACACACACACACACACACACACACACACACACACACACACACACTCTCTTCTGGGGTCCCAGCAGCTGTGTGCTGTAGGGACAGGTCCTTCCAGCCATTGACTTCCTGAGATTTGAATTAATTACTTGCTTCACAAGAGAAACTGGATTGCGGTGGTGCCCCCCCTCAGAAGTCTCCTCTTTCTTTGAAAAAAAGTGGAGGGAGAAAAAAAAAAAACGGCCCCAATGGACTCGCAGATGGTTTCAGTGAGTCGAGCTTCCCATCGAGAATAATTACACTGGGGATCTCTGGCACTGGCACAAACCTGGTGCTCACAGTCTTCATTCTGAAAACGTCTGAAAACAGCCATGGGGGAGGCTTGTGACTTAACATAAATTAGACCACCAGGGAATGGGGAGATCTTTACGCCGGAGAAGGGCAGCCGCGCTGTCGATGAATGCACGGAACGAGTGGTGTGAGGGAACCAGACCATGTGGTGGCATTTCTCTGTACAGGCCTGCCGCGGCTCTGAAACACGTCAGGAAGCTTTTCATCGGGCTTCTGGTCTGGGCAGCCATCCGTGGGCGGGTTTTGCTGCACTCATCCATTATGTGTCGTGGATTGGTCAAAAAGATAAAGATCATAGGAGGGGAGTCATATAATTAGGGGATATTATCAACTGTATAGAATAAGCAGAACTTCTGACCCCCCCCCCCCCCCCCCCCGCATTCTGAATTTGGCTGGGAATTCAACACTACGTTGCTACTTCTCTATATTTGAATAATAAACTTTTCCACATTGTGGTTGTTCTTCCAAACTGAATTACTGATATGAAATTACATTCTTGGGAAACTAAACGAAGATGAAGCACACAAAACATTAGTCAAAGGCTCCAAATCTTGTAGAGTGGTTATATGTAAACAATTATGGCTGTACTCTGAGGTGGTAGTACTACTGAATTGGTGAGACTGAGTGATTCCAAGACAGGGAGCTGATCAGTCATGAGCCACCATGACGTCCTGAGTGATATAATGTGTGTTTTCCTTGCTAGCCTTGAATGGAGCTCCTTATGTGTAGCCAGTGTTTGAGATAGGATTAATTATGTGATGTTTGTTATTTTTGTTTGTTGCTTAATGACTGGACCTTGACTGCACTTGGAGAGTGGGGGCTGATGAGTGTTAGCGCCCATGAAGAGGACACTTGAAGTGTGATTAACAGTGAAGGAATGCTGGGAGCACCAGTGGTTTCTAATTAACCCCTTATTGTGCTCCCCCACAAAGAGACAAAAGAACAAAGTAGAATTCAAATACAAGAGATTATCACAATAACAAAAGACAAAGTACTGGATCATGCTCTTGATGAGAATTTTCACACTGATCGTGCCAACATGAGATTAGATCAAAGACAGATCAAGCTACATTAGCGGTAGAATAGGGCCTTGTTATTCAAGGAGGAAAAGCATCAATCTGCATGACGCAAAATCCCAACAGCACAAGGCTGTTAACTTCCCCTGTCTCATTTAAATAAACCTTAGTGCTTTTGTCATCTAAAAGATGATTCCAGCAGGATGATTAGAAGCTTGTAATACTTCGGAGAAATCCACCATTCTTTGACAGTGTTATAATTTGGTATGAGAGCCCTTTAGATTAGCCAACATCCTAAAAAATATATGACAGTCAGATCATAAACATCCCAACCAAAAGATCAGAACTGGCCCTGGTTTGTTGAGTTGTAAATACATCTCTCTCTTTTTTTCCTTTCTTTCTTTCTTTCTTTCTTTTTTTCTGTCTCTCCTTCTCTCCCTCCCTCTCGCTCTCTAAGCTTTTGCCAAGTAGCAATTACCGCTGACTTCCTATCCTAGATGTATCACCAAGGTGAACCTGGAGATGACCTGAACCTGCACTTTACAGGGAAAGAGACAGTGTGACTTTCACAGATCACACCCTTTTCACACACCACCACCATACCCATCATGAACCCTCTGCCCTGTGCTCTCGCTCCCATCTTCCACCATACAGCCAGCAGGTCCACCTCAGTGGCAGAAGCACTGGTCCTGCGGACCCCCCGCCTCCCTCCTCCTGCGTTCTTCTCCTTTCCCTCGCTCCTGCTAAACCTGCTAATCAGCACCATCTCCCCCACTGCCCTCCCTCCTGAATCTGGCCCCTCCAGTGGACTCGGGCACTTTTCCTCACCTTCTCTGCCTGGGACGCCTTTGAAGTGCGCCGCAAGTGTTAGTTTACGGTTGTAGAGGGAGAGATAAGATCGCTGGGAAAGGTGATAAATTAGCTTGTCGAAGCAGCTCCGCGAGGGGAAATAGCAGGGTACTAAAATCCACAGCGGCTGTTACTGTTCTAACATATTTAACGCCTCACAGCTAAAATCCTTTAGCACCCAAACACCCTGGTGTCAAATCTCCTAAGTACCTTCATTAAAGCAAGTTGTTTATGTTTGCTATTAAATTAACTTCCAGTGAGATAGACCGAGCAGTGTGCGCAAGAGAAAGATTCAACGCCATTCGATGTGGTCCATTTAGATGAGGAACGCTCAGTATTTGCTGATTACTCAATACTACCAAATAGGGCAATACGTAACACTTACAGGTATTTACTCCCATTGGCGAACAGTGGTAGGCACCTGGGCAAGCCAAGGCAAGCTTAGAGTTGTTCATCATCCTTTAGACTCCTATATGCATCAACTTGAGAATGTGTCAGTTTACAGTGGTAAAAGATGTAACTTACAATTAAATCATTCTAGAAGTATGACACCTTACAATTGGTTTGTTTTAGACGTTGTAATTCAAAACAATTTAGTCAGCTAAATTACTGGGAGAAATGTGAACACTGCTGTCTTTTCTCCTTGGCAGTGGCATTTCTTCTCACAAACTGTAAATATGCCATCTAACCCAGATTTGATTAGCTACAGTGCATTGTACTGTATAAAGACTGAGATGCATCATGGATGTTTATGGCAAAAAAATATTCATCAACAGCCAAAGCTATCTTATTATCCAAACAAGACATGCTGTACCATGTTTTATGCGTATTCTTATAAACCTCTTGCAATGTGAACTAGTTTGTCTGCAAATAGCAACTGACAATTTATAGCCAAGAATTATACACTAGGCAGTCAGCCATTTTTCACCAATAAGAAAAAAAGGTAAAGCAAAGAAGAAAAAAGAGAAACCACTGAAAGTGGTGTGGACGCTGAGATAGCTGAGTCTGTGGAGTCTGACAGGGCTGGTGCCGACGCCGTGATAGATAGGTGCGTTTCCCTCGTGCCCTGACTCGCCATGAGTCTAACAGGTGGGACACTCAAGGTTCAGCACGCGCCGCCTCTTATGTGAACAAGGACCATGAAATACCAGCACTGAGTGACGACAAAATAACAAGTCACTTCAGTTGTGATGTCTTCTTCAAAACTCCAAAGGGGAGGGTCCTTTAAAAAAAAAAAAAAAAAAAAAAAGGATAACAGAAAAACCACACTGTTAACTTAGACCATTAACCTAAATTAGGTAAAAAAAAAGTTATGAAAGTACAACAAGTTAGAGAGAAACTAAGTGAGATCTTGGATAGCAGAAAGATCTGGCTCAAAAAAGGGTCAACGACCCCTCCATAATGAACCATTAATGTCCACTGTGATTAGGTCCTCAATGTAGTATTTCTCCCTGTGACATCATATCCAATGTCACATGTAATGTACCTGACTCAGAGGGGAAAGCAGAGCCCTTCACTCTGAGCTGTTGACTAATAGTTCCCGTTATCACTTTCCTGTTCCAATACACATTGCTATCTCGAATAACAATTAGCCCCTGTTTTTTATGGCCCCCCTATGTTAAGTCAGGCTAATTTACACAAATAGAGAGGATATGCACCTAACAACTTGCTCAGTGGGAAGTGCAGAGGGCCAGGTGCACACAAAAAGGAGAAACTCTCCAAGAAACTTCCTATGGCCGCTCATGAGCAATCTGTATTGAAGAATCTGAATCTGATTGTGAAGCCATTTTTAAATTAGTTTTAAAAAAAAAAAGCCAAACTTCCCCACTGGGAGATCAACAACAAATAAACATTAATCAAATAAAAACAAAATCATTAAAACGTTTTTTGAAGTTATGGTGCACATAAAATTGAATAGAAATGGCCCGCCTAAAATTTCCTTCAGTGTCTTTTAAATCCAGGACCATAATTGATTCTAACATTCTTAACATGTAAAGACGATACACTATCTGTGGTAGTCTTGTCTTGCCATGATCCGCGCCCCAGCAGAACACCCTAGACGCCTCCCACTGGCATAATTTGTTTCGCAGTCACAGGCTGGCCGGCCACATGAATCAGATGTTGACATTCTAATTTCATGCACACATGGGTGTTTGGCGGGGTCCGGAGTCCACACACACACACACACACACACACACACACACACACTGCTCCCCCTCTATAAGCCTTGCCCTCCCAGTACCTGTGTCTCTTCACACAGCTGGTGGATGATCCCTAACTTTTACCTCTAACTATCTTACATGTGTCGTCAGAGGTACTTGGGTTAAGTCTTTAAATGTTGTTTTTCTTTCACTCATAGATCATTTTTGACTAGTTTGTTGATCACGGGCAGATTTGCTTGCTGCTTGCTGACCATTTGTGTTCCGTCTACAGGCTTTGGTAGGTTTACCACTTTCTCAATTAGGCTCGGGAAAAAGAACTGTAGGCTATTGCTTGGCATTACTGACGCTGCTCTAAAATGTGTCTAACACTATTTTCATAATAATGTTAATAGTGCAAGCTTGGGCTCTTGGGCTCATATTACCACGGGACACATCAAGAATGTCTTATGTAGACAAAGCAGCTTCCAGCCATCTTATTATTCACCTCACACCTAAAATATTTGTTTATTCTAGTTGTTTTACTAAAACAGTAGGTGAGTTACCTGCACAAAAAAAATAGCCACAAGCAATGCATAAACACATCAAAAATGCATCTTCCGCCGATGCAGTTTGTCACATTTGCAGAGTAAACTTGATGCAACTTCTGCTTACCATAGATTAATTTTCCCGCCTTTACAAACACAGTGTTGACAGCTCATAATATGATTCGAAACATGGCAGACTGTGGGCCATGTCAGTCTCTGGCCCCATTCTGTCAGGAAGCCCATGAGATGTGGACACTGACAGAATGAAGGGTGTGCGATCTCAAACACACTACACGCTACTGAGAAAACCTGGCGGATTCTCTTTGCTCACCATCCAATGCTAATATAAGCCCAGTACAAGGATCAGCTAGATTCGGGGAGACACCCTATATCTAAAAGCCAAGAACTTCAGATAGTTGCATGGCATCTGTCAAAGCGAAATAAATATGGGAAATGTTACATGACACAAAGATATGCAGAATGCATGTATTTGGAATGTGTAGCAAAGTTTGCATGGCATAGTTGCTACAAAATACACTTAAAATACAACCATGACCTCTCAATTCCACATGGTGGTCAACTTCTTAAGAGCTACCATAGTGAGCCGCACACACTCATAAAAAGAGCACCCGCACACACTCATAAAAAGAGCACCCTCACACTCACACTAACGGAAAAACAAATGCAGTCAGTCGAGTTCAGGAAAAGCCAAGTATCAACAGAAGTTCTGTCAAACGTGTTCTCCCTTCCAAGTGACTTATCACTCAACAATAAACAGCTTATAAATAATGGGACCTGTGTGTCCATTTCATCTCGCTGCTGGAGGTTAAGTTGAGTTTATTACTGAGGCCACTGGCGGCATGCATTAAGCAAATCATAAATTATGCATGCTAATTACCTTCGGCTTCCAATTTAATGAATTCTTTTAATTAAACTACCACATTGTGGCTTTGCAGTGGCATGGTCTATATTTCATCCATGCCTAGGATGACCTTCCTCTATGTCAGAGTGGATCATGTAGTTGGGGGGGGGGGGGGGGGGGGGGGATGCAACAGTTTTTTCTTGGGTTACACACAAAGATTCACAATGGTGATAACAAATAAAAAAAAATCATATTAATGGCAGGGATGAAAAACTCACATTAAACATCACCTGAAATAATCAAAGGCATCAAATGACATCATGGAAAATGCCATTGTGTTGTCTTTTG
Organism: Alosa pseudoharengus; assembly: GCF_046254945.1. Lineage (NCBI taxonomy): Eukaryota > Metazoa > Chordata > Actinopteri > Clupeiformes > Clupeidae > Alosa > Alosa pseudoharengus. The sequence continues at coordinate 9,013,317 of NW_027468565.1, forward strand.
AATATGGACCTATGAATATGGACCTATGAATTTGAATATTGTTTTTACTAAAGTTAGAAAGTCTAATCCCTATGTGCCAGGTCAGTTAAATCACCTACTTAAACTTGTAAGACAACCATATAATTCACCCATCAAGAAACTGCCTATTTATAATACATTGGGAAGACATAAGGTGACAGTTGGAAAATCACTATAATCCCTTCTGTGATCTTGGCACTTGTCCAATAAAACAATAACAACTATTGAAATAGAGATGTGCTGCCATATATTTAAAATGCAGTATGATGGAAACATTTGACATCATTTCTGTTCACCATTTCATGTTAGTATGTTGACATCCTGATTTAAATCACAGCATAAATAAATACAATGACAGACTACAGATGGTAGTTTGCCATGTCACACAACATAGTTATGGGCTTATTGAGGAATTTAGAGCAAGTAACTTAAATAGTACGGCTCCACGTTGATACAGTCAAATGTGTAAATCAGAATATGAACCACTTCATGGAAAACCTCAGCAGAGGCGCCAAGTTAAATAAACTTCTGTGTCCATTTGTTTTGTTTGCTCTTTTTGTTAGCGTTTCAGTGGTCTTTGTCTCACCTATTTGTATATGAAAAATACTTAAGACGAAAACATGGCAGCAAAATAAAATGTTCTCTACCCCTTCCACACATTTAATACGCAGGAATAAACAAAAACGCTAAACATACAATGTAAAAGAGAGAGAAAGAGAAAAAAACTTGCACTGTTGTGCAAACAGAGTCTAAGGGGGAGGGGATGGATTTAAATTCCAAAGGGGTCTCAGAACTCGTTTCCTAGTCCCCCAGTCAGCAATGTGTTTGTGAAAAATCAGTCTTTTTGTCTCTTCGAAAAAAAGGCTAAATCTACATCGGTGGCCCAGTCTAAGTTTGCAATTCTTTGCACTTTCTATTCAGCTGAATAAGAGTGAATGAAGTGCCCAGAGACCCTTTATTTGATCTACTCAATTGCATAAAGTGACGGAATTCTAATGTATTTGCTTAATACTGAGCAATGGGCCGTTGCTCTCGGAGAGGAAAAGGGGACAATACACCTGATGTTCCGCACATTTTCACCGAATAGCTTAGGATGTTTCATAAACCACGATTTGGAAAATAGTAGTGCAAACAGAATAAATACAAAAGTTACCTTCAATGGAAGTTTAATAACTTAAGTCCTGAAATCAAATCTATAATGTGTCAGTCAAACAGCTAATAACGCACATTGCACATAACTAAATGGTTCCGGCGCATATTTTAGAGGACGTGCATGTTTTGGTTTTCGGCAGCTAATTGCTTAGCTTCTAATAGAGAAAATCCTAAATTGCCTGCGAGGTCCATCAAAACATCGAAAAAAGATTATAAATGTAAAAGCGACACCTCAACTGGACAAGCCTATACTAACACTTCAGTGGAAATGTAGCCTAGCTATTCCAAGTCTAGCATCCTGAAATTAAAGTCGCATGATCATCCTCTGAGCAGGTTGCAGCAAAACATTGAATATAAAACATTGAAACTTTTTCTGCTCACATGGACAGAAATTGCATGATTGTAATCAACACATGCATTTGAGTGTACAATGTTTAAGTTTGTCAGTGCTGGTCTTAATCGAGTGCATGGTGCTTGATGAATGAGGCTTCTTGTCTGCACTGTGGCTATGACACAGTAACTCCATGCATTCTAATCAACAGCTTGATTCATCTATTTCCTCACGGCCGATCTGGGTGTTCCTCTAGAGGCCGTGGTCTTGCATAGTGGTATTTAAAACACTGCATTGGTACCCTGAGTCAAAGGTGATGATTTACTAATTTGATACTAGCCAGGTTATCAACATGAATTAATATGATATCGCAAATGAATGTCATTATTATGATTTAACGGGAGACTGAAGTGGTGGGAAAAGTAGGATAAACAACGTAAGTTTTAAAATCTAAAACTAAACTATTTATTCGCTTTTACACCACATAATAATAATGATAATAATAATAATAATAATAATAATAATAGGCCTAATAATATATATAATATATAGCCTATTAATATAGACTATGACACATGGATGCTCAGGTGTGTGTGTGTGTGTGTGTGTGTGTGTGTGTGTGTGTGTGTTAGAGACAGTAGGCTATGTTATCTGTAAAACAAACAGAGAAATTAAATTTCAAAATACACGGAGAATATACTTGAGGTTTACATAATTTTAATGAAAAAATATTCTGATGACCAAGTTGATAATTTAATGCAGACTTTTTGCAGACTTTTTGCACACTTTTTAAAAGCACGCATGCTTGCAGCAAAACAACACAACGTCTGAGAGAGCATGCTTTACATTGTAACAGAAAATGTACAAATTTACGGCATTGAATACACATGGTCACCACAGCTTTAAATTAAATGCTCCACAAAACATATCCTGCAAAATAGAGATACTCTAAAACATCTAACTAAAAAGTGCATTTTACACAATTCAATATCAGTTATTTTCAGATATTCACAATATTTACCTCGCGCTCCACGAGAACCCTTGTCCATTTTAATTTTATATTTTTCATGTTTGACAACTTAACATACTTCTCAGTTGTATTTAATAAAAACAAATCTAACAGCTAGGTATTTGGTACCATCTGCAACAAGCATTTCAGTTATTTAAAAGTTGCACTGAATATCATTGTCGCAATGTCTTGATTTTTATGCCGCATACCTTGCACTTTGTTTTGATTTTCTCTGACCGCTATGCATATCAAAAACGACTAATTTGTGAACTTGGGGCCATCTCCAAATTATAAACGAGCTTGTCAGGTCACCTGTGAAACTGATTACACTGTCCAGCGCTTACGTATGCGGTTCATTAAAACACCTATCCAACTTGTATCAGCGAACGCCTCCGTTCTGACGGAATAGTTTGAGTGCTTCAACTTGTAAACAGCCATTCCTTACAGTAGGCAAACAAAATCTGGATATGCAGAAGGTCAAAAGCTGACAAATAATTTATAACATGAAACAATATACCACAATATATCTGTACTCCATCCAGGTGAGAAGACAACTACCATTCAAAGTAACACTTAGAAGTCTGAAATACGTACACACAAATTAACATTACTGCAACACAGAAATATCTTGCCTTGATTGTAGCCGTTATTTTTTCGCCTTCGGAGTGTGAACATGAAACTTTGGAGACTGTGATGTCCTGCAGGTCAAAGTCTTTGAGTGGACAAGTCCAGGGCACCTGAACTAGGTCAGTGCACCGCCACAGACTGCAGTGTTGACGGATTTGTGAGTGTCTCGCTTGGGGTGGCAGGGCTGCTTTGGCTGGTGGCTGTTTGAGGAGATGTTGGGCTTAACGACTGCGGAGAGTTCGACAGGAACGCGGGAATATGCGGGGGCAGCGACGACAGCCCAGGTACTCCGGCCGGCGTGGGTTTTATTGGCACAGGAATAGCTGGTAAGGTCTGTCCCCCATGGCATAGGGACTTGATGGGCACTCCGTAGGCACTGTAATCACTGCTGGCCATGGAGATAGGAGCTGCCGTGTCGATCATATTGGTGTTGTACATATGGGGCCAGGCCGTGGTCAGCTGGTTGTGCAGGGGGTAGCCAGCAGACATTGACTGCATGGTAGAAAAGGCGAGCCCCCCTGGTACCTTGTACTCTCTGGCAATTATGTTCTCTATGGCGAACGGATGCTTGAAAGTGGACGGCTGTGACACTCCCAAGTTGTAGCTGGACATCTGCGGCAGGTGTGTTCCTGTGGCTGCGAGTGCACTAAGTCGAAGTTTGGCTTGTTGCTGAAGATAATGTGCAGCATCGGATTGCTTACTTGGAGCCAGAGAATCCGTGTTCATCATAATTTTAAAACGCTTGCGCCTCCTCAAGAAACTTCCGTTCTCAAACATGTCTCCGCACCCGGGATGCAGCGCCCAAAAACTGCCTTTCCCAGGCTGATCTGGACGGCGAGGGATCTTGATGAAACAATCGTTGAAAGACAGATTGTGCCGTAAAGAGTTCTGCCACCTTTGTGTGTTTTCTCGGTAATAAGGAAAACGGTCCATGATGAACTTGTAAATCTCGCTTAGTGGGAGCATCTTCTCCGGGCAGCTCTGGATTGCCATGGCGGTCAGGGAGATGTAGGAATAAGGAGGTTTCTGGTCGCTATATGTGTTTCTGCCTGGTCGAGGCATTCTCTCAGATATTCAGTTGCTAATGCTTAAAAATTGTTCAATAGTGCAGGTCAGGAGATTATCTTTGCTGCTCGGAATCTTTAAGCTATTTTTCGCTTTTCCAAAAGTTCGGGAGTAGGCCTACATATAAAACACTCAATATGTCCCATGAACGGAGAAATGCGTCAACAAAAATGTTAAAGCAGTAAAACTTTTCTGTAGTTTACCGTCGATGTCGGGTGTCCGAGGTGTTCACCGATGAAAGTTCGAAATGCTAGTCAGGTTGTTGTTTGCAGGAGGGGACACCAGACTTGGGTGCTGTCGGTCTGCTGCGCCTTCCTAATAAAACGCGTCTGCTTTCTCAGACGATCCGTAATCTTTACTTAAGCAAGCGGCAGTAAGCTTCCTCTTCCCCTTGCAAGTTGAATAGAGCAGATCTCCTCTCCCTTCCTTGATGCGATGAGCTAAGTAGCTGCCTCCATGTCCTTCCTCAAACCATCTGATAGTTTTATGTGGTGACATGAGCAGAAAAGACCCCTGTAGAGGCGCTTCATTAATGTGCCACTTCTTTGCTATCACATGACAATCGCCTTGGGAGGAGGGGGCTGGGAGAAAGGCATAATCTGGTTTCATTTACACCTATTTACATGGACACCTTGGGCCAATAGAAATCATTTCCATTTGAAGACAGAGCAAAGGGGTGAAAAGGCTCGGCAACCGGAATTGAACTGCGATGGCACCCAGTAACAGTGTGTGAAGGTATGCGCTAACCTTTCTGTGAGCTTCGCAGGGTGCTTAGTCTACAATTCACACGTACAAATGGAGCTACCAAGCAATGGGATGTTTGACATGGAAATTGGCTCGCTCTAGCTTTCAGTTTGCAACGCATTGTAACGGTTATTTTTTGTTGTTTGCTGTCATGACATTGCCTTGCTCCTTATGACTTATGATTACGCCTTGTTGTCCGTGGGAGCAAGATGTGAATTGGTTACATTAAGGCGGGATAATCTCTCCTAATACCGAGGTGTTACCGACTGTTATTGATAACATTAAATAGACAGTTTGTGTATTTAGAACATATTCCACAAAATGCATGTGAGGAAATAATGCAGCCAATGTGTAAATAATATAAGCTATTTTGACCTAAATGTAAGACAAGCGCATGTCTGTTCTCGCGTAAAGTAGCCTACTTGCTATAAATGTAGTCTATAAATGATGGGCTTCTTAAGTCTCATATGAACAGACCGCCAAAATGTTGTCAGCAATGGTTAAAGAGAGTAAAATAAACCAATAAACAGAACAAAGACCAAAATAAATCACACGTTTTAAGGGTAGACATTATGTGGTATTGAATGCAGAGTCACATCTCAAGATATTAACCACAACACTTGAGAGCCCACTTCACATAACAGATGACAAGCTATTCTGGGACTTGGTGGACGTAGGCTACCACCCACAGTAAAGAATGTTCTGCCTTAAAACATTGCCAGTAATAATGTTTAAAAATTGCCTGCAATTAGAAGTGCTCGTTGTAGCACTTTATTGAATTGTTTGACTTTGGGGAAGCCAGAATAAATAATTGCATAAATTATGTTGACTGCACAATTTTGAAATTGTTCAATAAATGCCTATTTCGAAGCTTGAAATTGTGTTGCAGTCGGGTGAAATAATGTCCGTGAAAGAAAACTCGCAAACATCGTGACAAAGCAAACAAAAAGCCTTCTTAAAATGAAACTTCATAAGGCCAGCCAGTCTTTTGTGTTTATGTAAAGTAAATTGAAAAGTACTTCAGAAATGCAAATAAAGCCTTTGGGGTGGCGTTGTGAAAACTGTATAAAATATCCATAAGTCAATTATATGAATGTGAAAACCAAATGGAAGCCTATTTTGAGCAATGGCCATTCAAGTTTTTTTTTCAAGGCTCACCAAGGGCCACCTTTCCGCTTGGTGGGTTCGCAATACGAGGGACCACACACACGCTTGGGGATTTGCTCATAATTTATGCTAATTTTCTTCCATAAATCCACAATGCACCCCTCACCACTCTGACGGATTAAGAATAGATTCGACAATACGTGTGATAAGAAGCAATACACATTGTGGATTTCACTGCACATACTTTTAGCGAAGCATCAAGTGCCTCGTGTTAAAGGAAACTGAACTTAATGGTTGGCAAGGGGATGAATGCGCTTGGGCAGGGAGGAGAAAAGTTTCACAAGGCTGTTAATATTTACAAAACAGGAGGAAAGTACCCACCAAAGCCTTATGGTCTCCTAGGTTGCCATACAATCAGAGTGTCCCAAAACAGACATTCGTGTCTAGGAAGTCAGCTCCATGCTGTGTCTCAAGCACACTGCTTTTTATTTCGCAGATTTCCCCCTGCCTCATGAAGTACTTCTTTTTAACTTGTCTTTCCTTCGTGTATTGACAGAAAGGGGGCAACGTATTTCGATTTTCCAGGCTTTTCACAGGAAGATCTCCACAGCACTACGGCTGTCTCTGGAACATCAACTTGATCAAGCTGAGTCTGTCACAGTACAAGCATTCATCAGAAAAATGTGTCCTTTTGGAGAGGTGACAATATATTGTTAATTTTACATTTTAGTATATGAGGTGGCAATTTATGACACGTTTGTAAAAAAAATGTCCAGACTTTATTTAGTGTGCCTATAAAGTAATCTAAAATAGTTAAATATTGTTTATATATCTTATTGTTATAGGGGGAAATGCGTAAGACCTCCACTCCTACAGGTTTGGCAATAAATAATCCCAGAACTGTCCCTATACTCTAATCCTGATACAGACAACCACACAAATCGGCTTGGGATGTTTTCACAGTTAATTATGCACACAAAGGAACAGTATCAACCTGAGATGAGGGACCACCCAACTCATTCCACATTTTCATTTTTTTCAGAGAGAGAGAGGATAAAGTGTCGGGCAGCTGTCATGCAAATCAGCTTTGTCCTTAACTTAACGGTTAACCAATTGAGACGAAGACGAGCAAACGCTTATTTGTTCATTCAGGATTTGTAGCTTTTTGCGCTTTCCCGCGGTAGAATGCGATACTGAAAGCAACCCCGACCCTCTGATAATACCACCATGATTCTGAATGAATAAAACTGGCCTTTTCTCTCGTCTCCCAAAACTTCTGAGCTCAAGCAGCAGTAGATCAACTGTATAATACGTGTGTGTGTTTGGTCATTTGTACAAGCAGAACAAAGGTTGAGCTAAGCCAAATTGCGTTGCACTTGTGAACCGGGCCCTAGTCTTAAGTATCTTTTACAGCAGGGGGACCGAGAACAATTTTGTGTGCGTCTAAAAAAAGAAGAAAAACAAAGGCACTTTCTGAACCATCTCAAAGTAGAGTAGTGAGGCGTGACATTCCCAGGGCGATGACACACAAAAGCCGGGGTCATGGGGATGAGAAAGAGAATCAAACAGCCACTTTCACACGTCTGCCCTCGGCCGCTGCACTTCGACACAATAGGAAACAAATGTTGTTAAAAGAGGATCGATTCCATTCATTCTAAAGCAGCGAATGATAGGAAAACAATATTGTCAAACTGAATCAAGTTGGGCTATGTTGCCACCCAGGCCCTCGAATAGATAAAATGCCAGACAATAAACGTCCCAAAGGGCTATCCTTAGAGGGTAATTATGGGGAGGTGCGGTTTAAGAAAAGAAGTCCAAGTACACTCACTACTTTCAACAGTCCGTATTCTTACTTCGTGGCGAAAAAAGCAATACAACAGCCAGCACCAACATTTTAGCTGAAAGTGTGTTGTAACTTTGCATGAAATTGAGAAGTAGACACAATTTTTGTTTATTTGAAAGTTTGGGCGGGGAGAGGCCTACACAGGTAAACCACATAACAGGTCACAGTCAACAAATATCCGTAGGCCAACACATAGACTAATGTGGTGTAACACAGACCTATAAAGTTCCCAACTCACTTTCTCAAGCTACACCTAGAAGTGTCAGCTCAGTTATTCTCGAGGTCGGGGGTCACGTCTTTTTTTTGTGAGTCTTAAATTTGCTAATGTCAACTCACTGTTGAGCCCAGAGTCCCGCTGAGCTCTCCTCTAACTCGATGTGTATTTCACAGCATTATTAGCCCGCTCTATCTGGAGGCAATGTAGATTTACCAAAGAACTAATGAATAAACAAATTGCAATCGCTGGCGGTGTAATTGACATTGTTAATGCAAACATTTGTATACATATGTAATTAAATCATGACATTTTGCAACTCAAAAACAACAAATAATGGATAACACATTATTATTATTATTATTATTATTATTATTATTATTATTATTATTGTTATGATTATTAGGCCTATTATTATTATGCCTTATATCTTATGTTAATGTGCAACAAAAAGGTAGACTAGGTCTGTTGTAAAAAAGTATTTGAGGTTCATGGAGTTGACTTGGCAACACTTAATTCAAAACTCTTAGACACACCTTTTGATTAATTCCATACTGGAGCTCCATTTCCATAACTCAAATAAAAGCGGAAATATAGGAGCCTATCATGGGGGTAGGGGTCGTCTTCTTACATGCAGGTAGCATGTCATGTGTTTTACCGCTTGGCTACATCTGACTCATCTTGTATCCGACCAACTCTTTTTTTCTTTTCTTTTAATTAAGTCTGTGGCGTTTTCCTCTCCCTTGAGATGTTTTACGGTGCAATTAGGGACGTATTTGTGATAAGGCGTATGAATATTCAGGAGAATGTCAATTAATTAGCAGACAGAGAGCCCTCGTTATAATGCTCAAACCTTTTTAGTGCAGCGCAAAATTAAAGGAGGAGAGAAGAGCATCATCATAGATAAACGCTGTCCTCACTGTGTTCATTAGGTTACAATAACTTGGCTTAAAAAAATATCAGCATACGCTTATGCATCATTTTAATTACTGGGTGTAGGCTAGCCTACACGGTGAATATATGCAATACAAAACCTTTAAAACAGAAATTATTTCATGGTTAAAAGCCTGACCAAGAAAATAATTAACATCAACCAGGATGCAGGCTAGTCCATTTTCGACAAAGGCCCTGGAAAAAGATAAACATTAAGACTGGCTGGTAAAATGAGCTCAGATTAATATGCAAGTAAAATTAATTAGCCGTTTCTCAGTGACACCAAAATAAGTACCTGGAGAAAAGCACCTTCGGGGCATTTTGAACATATGCTGGGATTATAGTTAATGGACTAATTACATAAATTAGGCATTCATTATACAGCACATCAGGTGTAAGGGATGTCTCAATTGTGGCGATAGATCGAGAGGACGAATGAGGCATGGGGCTATACTAAGATGAAAGGCCGATCAAGATTAATTTAGCCTATCTAAAAAAAAAATCCCTGGAACAAAGGCATATAGTAATACAAATAAATGCATGTTACATAAAAATGACCACGGCTTTTAAAACACGTCTGCGAATGATGAAAACACAAATGCATGCAAGTGACATCGCCGTTGGGCCGTGACGATTTCAAATCTCCTGCAAGGCGTTCATTTAGCACTCATATTTGGTAAAGAAACACAGAAGCCAAACACACACCACCCATCAAAACCTAACAAAAATCATAACCCACTGCGACAGATAGGCTACGGAAAGCTATAGAATGTGTGTCATTCGGGATGGATTACACACACATTGAATTCTAATCAGAACCGGGTCAGGGTGAGGCAAATTGCAATCGGAATATATCCGTTCGTCTTTCAGCGGTGAGGGGCAATGACGTCAGTGATGAATAATGCTGTTGAGGTTAAATTCGTAAAACAACCACTACTTGAGATAATCTCGTTTTAATTAAAAGTAGCAATTGCCAGACTTGGCCAACAGGTGGGGACAGGCACTAAGAGCTGTAGAAACTTAGGCTGAAACTCACTGTAGGTTGTGTGTGCAAATCCGGTCATGAACCTATGATCCGTTATTTAGAGAGGAAAGAAATCCAAAGTAATCAAGTTACATCATTATGTAAGTCTTTGGTAAATACAAACTTGCTATATTTGTTGATTAGTTCATATTTCCCCCGTATATAACCCTATTATTATTTTCAGGTTTCGGATGCTTCTGCCGTTCAGTTGAATTCTTATATTAAGTTACTTTGCGACATTCATGAAAGCTATATTAAATAGCATTCAACAACTGTAGATGTGATGGGATCAAAAAATATGAATAAAGCTATTCTAAATCGCTTTGTACTTCATAAGAAAACCAGCATTTATGTATTTGCCCCCTCTAGTCACGTGGCACTGGGATATCTAAATAAAAATAATACAAATCATTAAAACTAAAATATGAAATATTACTCAATGTCACACACCTACTACATAGCTCTGCCCAACTGTGAGACTTTTTAACACTGAAGCTTTTTTAAAAAGTAGGTGCTTCAGGACCATGGATAGTTCCAGAGAAGGGACGCAATCAATGGTGCCAGGCCCACAATAAAGCTGTCTTTCATGCACTTGTCCAGTTGCCCACATAAAGCTGTCTGTCTTTCATGGAACTGGAGACAGTGGCAACTAAGTAAGCTATACACACCAGTCTGTATCATGTATCTATCAATATATGTGCTGGGGGCGTTAGGTTATGTATGTTTGGACATGCGTACATGATGTGATAAAGAGAAAGAGAAAGAGAGAGAGAGAGAACCACTCCGCTCCTTACCAGTCGCGCCAGCTCCTGACAGCCACATCTGCTGGCGTTGGTGTGCTGTAGGTACAGATTGACTCACAGCTGGTACACGGTCACTTTTAAGATAAATGGCATCTGCCTCTGAGGATAGAGCAACACACACCAATGATGAGAATTAGCATTTATACATGCGTGCGTGCGTGCGTGTGTGCGTGCGTGTGTTGTGCGTGTTGAGTGGGGGATTAAAGAGTGCATAGGGAAGGGGGGATTCTCCACCCTCCCCAGTTCATTGAGTCCATATGGGGGAAAACAGTGGGACTGATGAGTATACTACCTGGGGCCAATGTTTGTGCTGCCAAGTGTGACCAAAAATAGGGGTGATCCCTGACCCCCACATATCCATCCATGCCCTTTCTGTATAATTCATTAGAGGCTTGGGCTAGAGCTGGCTCTCCTTATGTTTGGTGACGGACGACATCGCCTGAGAGACAGAGAGAAAGAGAAAGAGAACAGAGAGAAAGAGAGAGAGAGAGAGCGAAAGAGAGAGAGAAAGAAAGAGAGAGAGAGAAAGAAAGAGAGAGAGAGAAAGAAAGAGAGAGAGAGAGAAATGTGGATTATCTCAGTCTCCTGTTAGTTTTGAGGAAAGGAAAGACTGGTCAGCAAGGGAGACACCTGCATTACGCACACGCACACACACACGGTGCCATGAGGGACATCTGCCACATGTTTCTACTTTGAGGAATCCACTAATTGAGCTCAGCAGACATTAAGAGAGGCCAATACTAATGAAGGTGTGGGGGGAAATGTGGGTCAATTTAAAATACCCCCCCCCCCCAAAAAAAAAAAAAATCCCTCAATACACCTAAAAATGACAAATTGTCCATCATTATCAAGTTCAAAAAAGGAGAGAAAAAAACACATACACATGCTGTGTGAAAGCATCTATACAGAGACAAACAGCAGAAACAACGACTAGGCAGGTGGAGAGCAAATGTATGAATTATCACTAAGAGTGGGCAATGTTGATGAAATGCTTTTTAAAATTCATGCAATTCTTTATCATTTGTACATTTCCAGATCGAGCTTTGAGGCTACTATGCCGTTTTCTAGCTACAATTCTACAATTGCTAAACGTAGTCTGTGGTATTGACGAAAACCCAATTATTACCAGTTTTCCCCATTTGATGTCAGTCTTGTCGATTCACATGTAGGAATCCAATCCATTTTTGAGTTGTTAAAGCATCTCTATACTTATGTTTTCCTCAAATAAAAAGACCTTTTCTTAGGTATAGTTTTCGCAATTTGTTTCCAGTGACTCTGTTTTTGTAAACCTTTGTTCCTTTAGAATCTGGTAACCAGATGTCCTGTTTCAATCGAGTCATGTTATGTCCCATATTTCCTATCTCCTTACACATAAAAAATGGGCTTAAGACCAATTATAATATATTATCTTATATTATAAGAATTATCAGAAATAATCGGAAATCGGAAATAAATCCAGTCAGAGCATCTATGCCAATACCCAACACTGTGACGGTTGGGAGGTTGGTTAGTGCATTTCACACAAGATAACACATTCAACTGTGATCTATGAAAAGGATAAACAAGGAAATCCATAGCTATCACATCTCAGATTATATGGCCTTTGCACCATCAGACAGTGAACCAAAAGCCACTGTGAGCCTGGAATCTAGAGAGAGGCTTTGCTCGAACATACACAACTTGAGGAAGAGCAGAGGGCGAATGCACCACAGCATAATATCTCCAACCACAGAGTGGACCTTGGAGTGCTGGACCACTAGTCACTCCAACCGGTGGATCAATACGTCTGGTCAAATGAAATGAACTGCAAGTCCCGGGGGTCAAAAGTATGTGCTTAACCTTTGACCCTGTGCCCTGTTGTTTACTTTTTGCAGCATGTCGATAATGTGTGCCTAATCATAAACCAGACACTGTACACAAGGGAAGATCACAAACCAAGAGAGATTTAGGTGTCAAGCCATAAGACTGCAGTGTTCAATGGTAAACCTTTATTGGCTGAATTAATCCATTTCTAGACGGGCAATATCATTTAGAGATGGACAGAGTGGTAATTTAGTGGTAGATTAGAGGTGCAGTGGCAAGATAGAAGAGCTTTATGCCATTTCAAGGTTTCTTGAAATGAAATGTGCTTTTAGGAATATAGTATGTTTTCTCAGGGACAGCTTCGCTATTATCATAAAGTCACAATAAAAAACGGGATGAAAATAAATTAAGTTATAAACACACCTATTGCTGAGTATGAGAGTAAGCAGTTTATTTGATCTACTGTCAGTTGCACATGATAAAACACAATGTTACAAAATCAATTCATAACAAATTCAATTACAGATACAGTTCCTTATTTAGTTTCAATTTCGGTAAGGGCTGTGGATATTTGAGCTCAACAGCAAATAAAAGGATACACTACTCTCTGCTATGCTCCCGAAGCACCATGTTTTTTTAGATTTAGATTGTTAGTGGCTCGGTTTGAGGCACTGTCTTTGTTTCCCCATTTACAGAATTACAGAATAAGGTTCTTTGAGCACAAACACTGAATGAGCAGGTGGAGCATGGGATTAAAATTTCATGCTCACTTTTAAGAAATCCCTCTCATTTTCTTATATTTTATTATTTTTTTGATCTCATATTTTACTAATTTAACAATTACATTCTATGATTGTAGAGTGATTTTCATGAATATATAATCTTCCAACTACTTACACTACAAATGTCTTAAACGATAGTAGTAGGAGGTGACTATATCTAATCACCAGCATACTTACTTAGTTAAATGGGTGAAATGGAAAAGATACAGGGGTATAAAAGCAGCATTTAGAAGGTCAGGCTACAGTCTCTGTGTGTGACAATTAATATTTACTCAATTATAACAAAGAGAAAAACTGGTTGGGGGCACTACCATATGCATGGCAACTGTATTTAAAGCTTTATCTTACCAGCAACGTCCAAATCCATTTAGAGATAAATTGTAAAACACGAGGCAAGAAAAGGAAAGGCAAACACATACGAAAGATGCCTGGCATGGGGGCAAGATCATATACATAAATTTAGCCTTTTTTAATCATAAAGGATTACACAGGGTCATTACATGAGTAGACCCTATTCATTAATTCAACTCCAAAATACCTTCCCTTTCCGTGGCCGTGCACGAGGAGGAATGCAAAGCGAGCTGCCCCTCCCCCCCCCCGTTCAATGTCACAGTGTTTCTTTCAGGGGCAATTTAGTAAATAGTGGGACATCTATCTGATGAAAATCTTTTTTAATATGATCCTAAGTGGTTGGAAGGCACAGCTTTTTAAGGCCCTGTGTTCATCTAGACCTTGGTAATGAGCAGAAGGCACTTAGCCAACTGGGACCTCGCAAGGGGCGTTAGCTCTGTCTTTCATCTAATGCATCTGGGACCTGCCGAGTCTCCCCGGATGGGTTCCGTGCCTCTGAAGAACCGCAGCGATGCGCCCGCCACACCACACCACTGCGTCAATTAGTGTTTACGGCACTGATAAACAAAAACATCTCGCGACACAGGACATTGTTTAGAGCAACCATAGGGGCAGTTTGGAGGATAATTAGATGAGAGGTGTTTGTCCAACAGATCTGATGGAGGGCCTGAGAGTGTCCTGCAAAGACTCAAAACTTGTCAAGAAAACGTGTCAAACCGATATAATGAAATAAAGCATGTCAAACACCAGGATGTCCATTTGTGAACTAAGATAACTTCACTTTGACACCAATTCCAGAACCACCAGGGGGCCTCTTTAGGCTGAACTACCCTACTCCACATCCAACACTGTGTTTGGGCTGAGCAAAATATTTTTAGCACCATTAGCACAACACCACACCACACCACACCACAACACTCAACACACCACAACACAACACACCACACCACACCACACCACACCACACCACACCACACCACACCACACCACACCACACAACACAACACAACACAACACAACACAAACAACACAACACAACACAACACACAACACCACACAACACCACACACCACAGCAGCTCATCAGCATAGCACAAGAACAATGGCCAGGATGATTTATTCAGACAAGCTTTGCTTTGCCACCCGTCCCTGGCTCTCATCTCGTCGAAAGCCTGGTCCCTTGCCCTGTCAGCCAGGCCTCTTTATGGGTGAGCATCACTTCCAGCGACCAGGGCCCTGTCACGGATATTCAAATACTTTAATTGGGCCTGATTTATATTGTTTTTGAATTAGCAGCATTTCCATTGTTGAGCACAAATAGGCCTTGCAGTAAATCAGGGAGCCTTTAATAGGGGCACGCAAACAGTCAACTAAGCATGGCGAGCTCCTCGTACCGTTCCTTGGGAGTTGACCAGCCTGGTGTGCCTCCCTGTTGTAAAGTAATATGCATGACACATTTCCAGGCACTAATTCATTTGTTTAATAATAAGACATGCTAACCTGCGCTGGAAGCAGGGGCGGTGTACGGAAGGCATAAAGGTCCTGTTAATCCATAGCTAACCAAAGGGCAAGGCGAAGCAGCCTTGCGGTGGAATTTGTCATACTGGAATATTTGGGTTTACGTCCAAGAATGCTAATACGAGTGACACAAGGTTGCATTTGCACACACACACACACACACACACACACACACACACTTAATTATTCCAGTGGAGTCCTGTGTGGTGCTTTTCCCTTAACGAGGAGAAGGAGCTCCTCGACTGACACACTGAGGCCTTCTAATGCATATATAATGTTTGTTGGAAACGGTGCATTGTGTATCTGGGAAAGTGTTGATCAAGAGGCTCTCCATCAATTATTGAGGCTGGAAAGAGACTAATCAAGAGGGAGTGTGCTGCACATGAAACGCAGGGATGCCAGAATGACAATGGTGACCACAACGGTGGGGAGTCCACCTTCACGTGGAAGGAATTTATGAGGGAGCAACATGTTTATTTAAGGATTTCGTCATACAAGAAGGGGTTTCAAAGACTGCTTTCTTTTTAAGGTTGACAGTAAAACATCAAATTGTGTTAGACAAATCTACAAAATGAGCTAAAAAACAATTTGAGACATCAGCAGTGGTTTGAAACAGTTACATCCACACCCCTGTGAATATCTCAGAAATAGCGATGCAAGCCAACAGAACCAGCAGAAACAAAACAAACTCCTCACGCCCTCCTCCGCACACACACACACACACACACACACACACACACACACACAGACACACACACACACACACACACCTCCGACCTTACGCCTGCCAGTCTCCTGATTGAGACATCAGAAAAAGCACTCGAGACGTATGTGATTAATAATAAAGCAGTCTGTCCTCTCCCACTTAACAGGCATGGTCTGTTCTCCATGAAAGAGGAGTAGCCCTCCACAGCACTGTCCACTGGGACAGGGGGGAGGAAGGAGCTGGAGACTTTCCAACAAACCGTGCACAAATCACAGTGTCCCTTTTCTGGTTAGAATCACTTAATTTGCTGTGTAATGTTATCACGCTAATGGGGAATAATTATTCATCTTTGAAACAAGGTTGCATAACCGCAGTTTATAATGTGGTCTAAGCGACGAAGTGGAATGGTCAAAATGCAACTTATACTCTTAGCACTTATTTCACATTTCAACACCTAATGATCTCTCTTTTGTTTATCAGTTTTGTTTGTTAGTTTTACTTTCTACATAATGGAAAGTGCTCTGCTGATTCAGAGCATGTACTAGTCCTTCATTGCTGCATAAATATGGCTTTGCTATTGTGGACCCCAGCAATTGAAGGAGAATTACAGAAAGAATTTACATGACACTCATACTGAGGAGAGCATATTGTAGCAGACTATTTCAAAGGTCAACACCCTCTCTATTTACGGTTTATGTGCAATGCAATCACAGGTTATGGTTCAGTGGATTTACTTTCCTTTAAACATAATAATGACATATGGTCTATTCCTCTAATTGCAAGAGATGTAATGAATTGATCTGGTGTGCGGCCATAAATGGCTTTTACTAAAACAAGATTGGAGACAATCCCTCGCCTCAATAATAGCAAAATAATGGCAGACATAATTTCACATGCAGATTTTATGGCGAGCATATTTTTTGTTTTGTTTTGCAGCATATCATAGGTTTTACTGGCTGAAATATCTTTAAAAGGACAAACTATATGAAATAAACGTTTTACAGTTTTTGTACAATTATGTTCATTTCTCTTGTCAACAGCAATATACCCTGATTTTCTGATAATTACTCATAATACATATTATTCTGACCAGTATACATGTCAACTACAGCAAATATTGCTTTTACCATTTCCAGTCAACTTCCGGAGCACAAAATGCATCTGCCACAGATGACATGTTCTTTCATTTTCATACAGCTTTTCAATGAAAATGGATATAAGACAGCAATGATTTTCTAATGACTGACTTGATAGTGGGAAACAAAGTCACACTACAAAGCCATGCCTTGTTCAGGTGTAATTTGACAGTCTTCTACACTCGGGTCAGAGGTAGTTATGCAAAAGGATAATGCAAAAGTTAATGGCATTTGCATTGGCATATCTGTGGAGATGCCAACGACCTGACGGCGTGCGTGAACGTGCCGCGTGTTTTATGCGCGAGAGACAGCGCCATGCAGATCTGAGAAAATGTCAAGTGCCACTGGATGCCGGAGCCTGGCGCAGTCTGTGGGAAGGCAGACACAGCCGTAGACTTAAGAGCCTAACTCTCACTAGTTAGGGAAATATCCAATTCCCCTGCCTGAACCGAAAACCATTACAATCCCAAATAATTGACTTTCAAAAACCTGTTGCCTTAGCAACAGAGCAAGGTGCAAAAAGAATCTACCTTTGTGCAGTTTAGAATTACCTGTGTGGAAGACAGTGCTTCCTCTAATGGAGATAAAAAACATTTCAAGAGTCCCTCTAAATTAACAGAATATTGAGACAGGGTCAGTGCAGTATACTGCTCTCCAGGTTGTCATCAACATCATTGAATTACAGTGAGCTCTGACAAATAGTAGCTTCCACCATCCCATCATCCTCATGACTTCTGCTGTCACACAACTGGCAGAAAGTTTCACAAATACTAATCATCCTTCTCATTCATAAGTTGATTGATTTGCTTTCATGATTAGTATAGGTAAGTATAAGTATATATACTCTTTTGGTCCCGTGAGGGAAATTTGGTCTCTGCATTTATCCCAATCCGTGAATTAGTGAAACACACTCAGCATACAGTGAACACACAGTGAGGTGAAGCACACACTAATCCCGACACAGTGAGCTGCCTGCTACATCGGCGCTCGGGGAGCAGTGAGGGGTTAGGTGCCTTGCTCAAGGCACTTCAGCCGTTCCTACTGGTCGGGGTTCGAACCGGCAACCCTCCGGTTACAAGTCCGAAGCCCTAACCAGTAGGCCACGGCTGCCCCCTTGCCCAATTATTTCCCAATTTCAATGACAACTCCGATCTAAGAACAACCTAACCTGAACAGTTACTATGTGTATACTCCACACTCTAAATCACCATGTAGGAGTGTCAAGACAGGGTTGAAATGCCAAGAAAACTGTGCTTACCAAAAAAAAAAAAAACAATTGGGGGAATTTTACAGTTCCCAAAGCTGTTCCACAGTCTGACACACTATGTGCAGTGCACAGAGCAATGTCTGCACATACTTGAGTAACTTTGGTTAATTGATCTAATTAAATCAATTAAACCGCCTATTAACCAAATGAGAGCTGATTACCAAAATGAGAGGGAGGCTTTTTGGAGGAGTGGAAATGAGCCAATTACTGAAGTGATTACTATAATGTGAAGCACTCTGGATGGGGCTAAATTGAATCGTCACCGCACTCTCCTGGCAGAGATTCATTACAAGGTTAGGGCCCTGAAGATGCGGAGAGGGGGTATGATGTATTGTGGCATGCAAATCCACTCATGAACACAAATAAATGTTGATTCAGTCGAACGTTATGCATCATGTGCAAAAAAAAAAAAAAGGGGGGACTGAACTCCACAGTGCTGAAATGACACTGATGATGTACTGTCCCTAAAGTGGAATTTACTAGAAGCCACACGGCAGACTGCAGCTGACACGGCTATGGTTACGGCCCTGATCTGGTGCAGATCTGGAACAAATGAGGGCTGGATCATTCTCAGAGTCAGTTGCTAACCATCATGGTCTTACCTAACGCATATTTATCAAGCTCAACATCACATTATTAGACTACCGTGCTGTGATGGCTTTACTCTTGCTAAGACAGTGGTGTAGTGGAATTTCAGGCTGTGACAGAATGTCCTCCATTTGCTGTCTGGCAATATTTCCTAAAAGCCTGCCATTGCGCAGTCAGGGGGGGGGGGGATATATGGCTGAGGCAACCTTTAGCCTACGTTTTATAGTAATGGACCTCATGGACATTCACTTAAAGGCATGAAATAGCGTGAATTAATAGGAAGATGACTGGAAAAGTCATGACACTGGAAAGCGTATCACTGCACTTTTAAGAGATAAAGCTTAATATGACATGAAGAATGCTAATGTTGAAGGGCAGTTATGGCACATATGGAGTGATAATATCAATAAAAAAGGAATGCATCTGGAAACACTTTGTAGTCATTAAGTATAATGATTAAATATAATTCTAGAAGTTAACTGACACACTTTTAAGTGCATGTACACACAGGGACATGCAGTCCTGAGCTAGATCTCTGAGGTCATAGATATATTCCAATATATATATATATATATAAAATATTTTTTTTTCTTACAGGAATAGGCCCTTATATACAGTTACCTATTACTCCACTGGAATAATGTCCAAATACTCCATTGTTTGTTTTCGATATATTTTCAGCAAAAGATCGGCACATTGGTTAAGTAATTTGCAAATACGGGCAGATAATGATTGGAATCAATACAATACTGGATCTCTGTCATAAGCCATCATACAATAAGTATAAGTGCATTTAAGGAAGAGTAAACATGACAGTAATTTTTTAACCAGTCAAGAAAAACAACTTCACAAGCAAAACACAGGGCATCACTCTCTTTCATTTCAATTAGTTTTGTGCTTCTTCCTAATTAGAATGCGTAGCAGCTAGCCTATGGGGCATCACGGCTGACACCCGCAGGTCTCATCTACATTACACTATCAGCCTGAGAGGCTCTGGATTAGCACATGCTAATGCCATGTTTGCCTATAGGATTTATACTGTGTGTAGGTTGTTTATCAATCTCTAAGCTCTAGGCTTCTTCAGGATGTTAACCACTCTTAAGTCTGTATTTGCTTTGTGTCACCATTGGCGCTTCACACTGGCACTGAGATTGACAGCGTGTGCATCCCCCTCCATTCTGTTCTTGTAGGGCTTGGTTACTTTTGTTCAACTAGTCCTCAAGTAAACCCTTAAAGTGACAATGTGAGCCATAATGCCATACCCCTGGACAAACTAAAGGGTGTGTAAGATGAGGGGAAACAAATGTTCTGCCAACACCACTTGAACAAAAATGCCTCTTTTTATGTGGCACGAAGTCTACCGTTAAGAATGGCTCAACATCATAGGAAGAATGAGAGCCACCACAGATGGTAGAGGGAGGTTTAGGCGGCATGGGGGGCCCGCAACTTTTGTTGAAAAATCTAATGTGTGTCCCTCTAATGAATTCAACACAGCAGATGGAGCATAAGCCCTGTGGGCAGCAGACACCAGCATCTTCCCAAATAAATCATGTGTTCCACTTCTCTTTTCGGGCACCACACAGGGTTCCTGAAAAACTCATCTCTGCCCAAGCCACAACACTGCAATTCCAAAACATTCCATTTCCGATCACAACAGAATGCACCTCAAAACTGGTCTGTTCATGTTGCAGAGTGGTGATTAGTTAATGACCCAGTATTTTGTAACACAACATATGTACAGTATGTCTCCAGATAATCTGCAGTATGCAAAAAATGGAGGACATTACTCATGTTTAGAGATTACTCTGTGTCATAGAGTGTTTGCAACACTCTATGACACATCCTGAGGCATATTACAGTTCCTGAGTACAATGGCAAATCCTGCTTGTCTAGAGGTTTATTAGTACACTACGTCTACCCTCTCTGGTCAGAAATGTCTGTGGACATTGAGGAATGAAAGAGATCACGCAAAACTGCAAGCAGCAATTAGCTAAGCTCCATAAGTGTGAGCCAATATCTGCTGAGAGAAGCACTAACACTTTGGCTGACACAGACTGCCTGATTAGGCCAGCTTAATTAGCCATGTTCCAATTGAAATATAAATTGGCCTTTAAACCTCAATTGGGACCCTTACGTGGTAAAGTATGGAGACCCACTACAAGCCCTGGCAGGTGGTCATACCACTGTTGAGATTCATAAATTATTCTTAATTAATTATTCTGTCTTCACAGAAAAAAATGACAGATTGCTTAAACGTTCAACGTGTGAATTTGAAGATTTCCCTGTGCTTAAAGTTAATGTTAGATGTACTGCAGTAGTGATATCTTAGAGGCATGCTGAGGCATCTTTTTTCCCCTGGAATGAAAATACCAAAAAAACACCCGACCCATTCATCCATAGTTGTTTATGTACTTAAACTTTATAAATGAATCTGAACAGGAGCAAAACCAACTCAGGTAATACAGCTCAATAAAAGGCATCTCGTCTCGGGGTGTCAACATGATTAATCGTGCACTAAAAAGGACCTGAGACCTTCCAGTCACAGAGGCTAGAGAGAAGGCATTTTGCATCTCAGCATTACTGGCAACAAGACGGGCTGTTAAGTGAGCCAGCCCTGTGCAACAGTATGAATATTTAATTAATAATTAGTCATGTAATTTCTCCTCAGGAATTATTATCCCTAGAACTGGTTTGTGAATTTAATTATTAGCAGTCTTTTTGTTTCCATGTCCCCCTCATTACTGTCAGGATTGATGTAACATAAACTTCATTAAAAATTAAAGCAAGAGTCTTAATTACAAGGCTACCCTGACTGAAGTTAGAATTAGCCAACTCAGTGATGTGCAAATGAGAGCATTATTTAAGAAACATGCTGGAAGTAGTTATGCTAATTCGGAGGGTTCACAGTAGCAGACCCTTTCCCTTGCAGTTGCATATTCATTAAACACACTATGCAAATTTAATGTAGCAGTCTAAGTAATGCCTTGTTAATTTATTCAGATTTATTGAGTACGACTTGTAAAAAGAACCAATTTAATTACTCTATCTCCTTGGAAGGTAGGGCTTGATAGAGGCGAGATTTTAAACTGTGTAAATCAGGATTAGTGCACTTTGATGGGGAGAGAGGGCTAGGGAAGGACACTGTTCTTAATAACCAGACTTGAGAGACATGTTTGATTTACTTAAGCTACATCCAAAGAGAGATCACTTAAATTGCACTCAGTCACCCACAAGGGTGGGCGAGGACAGGGAGAGTAACTTGCACATACAGACACACACATATACATGCACACACACACACACACATGCATACACACACATAATCCCAATGCTGCTTGCAAATCCATACACATGCCAAGCCATGGCCAATCATGCTCTCTCTCTCTCTCACTCACACTCTCTCTCTCACACACACACACACACACGCACATACATGCATACATCCAGAATCTTGTCTTTATTGACTAAGCTGGAGCCGATGCTGAGTCCACAGTCAAATGGCTGTAATGACCCCACAGAGAGCAGTAAAGACAGACAGGAGACCCACAGAGGGGCCACGTGCCCATAATGTTATTCATCAGCATATCCCCCCCCCACACACACACACACACGCAGAGCTCTCTGCACGGCGGCTCAGTAGATTACATTACAGGCGAGGGAGAGGGCGGTCAGAGCACCAGCGAGCCTATCTTTAATGCATGAGGCGGCAATTCTTGGTGGCAGAAGGAAATTGAAAAAGAAAGATTGCAAGTCCACTTAGACACAGACCTCTTAACTGTGTCAACAGAAGAGTGGGCAATGAAGGGACATGCTAATGAGACGATGTGACAGGCCGGGGTCTGTAAACAACAAAAAGACATCTACACCATTATTACCAGCAGTCAAGTGTCAGGTGTTGTTTTGTATGTTGTGCTGTGGGTTTCATTTTGAGAAATTGTCTGGTTCATTTACATTTTTGTACAAACAACCCCATGGGAGACAAACAAGCCTCGCAAGCCATCACTGCTTTTTTTTCTTTCTTTTACCCCTGACAGCTTCTACAGAGTGAGAAAACTTGCTTTTTTTTGCTGTGAGCTTCTGTGGAATTGATAACCGTCACATCTGAAGAAGCCCCTCCAAACATGTCTACACGCTCACTTCCACTCAAATAGAGATGACCTCAAAAACCGCAATTTGCCTTCATGATATATCAATGTTTTTAAAAACGTCATTAAAGAGCAGTCTTATTTTACCAATGTTTTCATCCTGACCCCATCTCCCTCTGTCTTTTCTTTGGAGATATTATTATGTTGGACTTGTCCCTTTAGATCTCGGTGTTCTGGCCAGTTGCTAATGACTAGCTGCTGGTCCTGGGGGACAGGCGAGCTCTAAGCCTGTGCTGTTGCTGCCGCGGTGGTGGAAAACATCTCGAGGATGTGGGGATGGAGGAGCTCAAAGGGCCTGCTGGGGGAGAAAATAGCCTGCAGAGAGCGAGAGAGAGTGTGTGTGTGTGTGTGTGTGGGGGGGGGGGGGGGCATGTCAGCCACGCGGCCATGTCCGAGTCAGAGAGAGGGGCTCTGACACCCCAGGATCTAATTATTTACTCCTCTTTCCTCACATCTCCCGCTTCTTGCCTCACCCCCTCACCCCACCCCCTACACACACACACACACACAAGTTTTTCCTTTAGGAAACAGAACCTTTTGGGTTGCTTCCACCCAACCCCACACACAGCCCCACAGTCTGTTCGCAGACAGTAGGGGTAACCCTCCACCTCTCAGCAGTGGAAATACAGATACTCACTGATGGAGGCAAGGTGCCTCCTATATGAACATCCACAGAGAGTAAACAAAATAAAGTCAAAGATATTCAAACTAAGGGAGATAAATAAATAAATAAATAAATAAACAAGCAAATAAATGACCCCAGGCAATGTTTACTTCCAATCCCTATACAAGAAACAACTTGTTTGCAGTGATTGCAATTTGCATAAAAAGTAAATAAAATACTAATATTCATAAAAAGTCACAGTTGGGAAAAAAAATGTTGTGCCTGAAGATGAGCTTGACTGTGTATATATACAACAAGTAACGGGCATCATGAACAGAACTCAGCTGATTTCAAAAATACACAGACTTTGTTCAATAATTAAAGAGTAATTAATTAAAACAGTTACTCCTTTTTTAATGAAAACAGTTGTATGCAAATATTTCGAGGATTTTTTTTTTCATCTCTTCAAAATATCTTTTGCGAACATGAATATGCATGCTATTTTATTTGATAAATTATCTCCATCGGGTCCACTGAGGTTTCAGTTCAGTAAATAATTCAATGCCACCCACGTGAACCAAATAATTTATCTATTTGGGTATGATGATGTGTTGTATTTGTTTACAATGTGTGTTATGGGCAAAACTCTAGTTTTAATGTTCAGTGAATGTCTGTGACTGCTCTTTCCAACTGACATTATGAGAGTGCCAGACACAGCACAGAACGCAGCTAAGAGGAAATGATGCAAACATGAATGACACTTAAGGGGGAATGAATCCATCATGCTGAGACAGATCCGGCGAGAGGGAGAGAGAGAGAGACATAGAGGGAGCAGAGGCCAATAACACTTTGACAGATCGATATTTGATAGCAGCTTAAGTGTCTTGTCCAGTGTAGTCTCCCTTTCACCCCCCATCTCTCCATTATCTCTCTATCTCTCTCCCTCTCTCTTTCAAGGCTGTCCTTTACCATCTACTCTACTTAACCCTGTATCAAGAACACTAAAAAGTGTAAGTCATGTCACACATCGACAGTAGCAAAATGATGACCTCTTCAGGGTCTGTGACTTTTAAGAGCACCCCTAAATAATGGAAAAAATACAAGGGAGCAGCAAGAGCTAGATTGTCGAGTGATAGAGAGAATTACATATCTTTATGTCATTAGATAATACAGGATCTCATCAAAGATTCTGTGACACGCTATATTCTTGGCACTTAATGATCTTTCAACAGATTTTGGGGGAAAAAAAGCTTTCCACAGCAAAGACTGTAGCCTGAGGTCTGCACGCCTGCAGGTCTATGTCTCCCTCCATCCACCCCAAGCCCACTGCCTCCCTGCTGTCTGGCTAGCCTGATCAAGACAGTGCAATTACCTCACGACCATGAATAATGGCGCTCGGGGTATCCCAGCTATGCTTTGATAGAGATGGAGATTAGTTTAATCAAGTCCAACGGCTGGGCAAGGCCCCTGAATCTCATCATCCAGCCCCTCCAATCACCCCAACAGAGTCTGAGCAACCGCTATCCACCCCCACCCCTCCCCATCCCCAACCCCAACCCCAGCAGTCACCCCACGACTCCTCCACCCTCCACCTTCATCCCTCACACCCCTCCTGCCACATTATCCTGATAAATTCATGACATCGTTAGTTTTAAGTACTAACTCTGTTAGGACAGGGCATAACTTAGAATATCAGTCATCCGCAGAAAGTCTTGGGGACCGCGCCTGCCATTGTGGCGGAGTCTTTATGATTTTTACTGCCTTATCATGGCTGTGTTCTCCACTGATAAAATGTGCAGAGGAAAACAGTGGACTTAACCTTTAGCTTTGTTATAGCTCCCTCTTTCTCGTACACATTAATGTGACTTGGATCTCGTTATTATTGTGCACAGGCTGGTGTTCTTTTAAAAAAAATACACAGAAAGGGGGAAAACAAAAGGAAAACAACAAACATCAATTGCCTACAAGTTTGATGTTATCTTACCAACATAAACACAACAGAATCAAGAGACAAATTAGACTTTCAAGTGGATAATCAAAAGGAAAAATGTTGCATCTGGGTTGCACCATGACAGTGCATTGTGTGCATGGTGTGAACACTCTGCCCTCGGGTGCGCCTGTTATGCTACAGGATTAGCAGTGGCCTATTAAAGATTAAAGAGGTGGGTTTAGTTTATTATCCCAAACCCAACAACTGTCACTGTCAGACAGATCCCCTTCTTCATTCAACACAACAGATTGTCAATAATTTGGGCCTAGGAGTGTTTTACTCGCACATAAATTATGTATACTGAATTTTACACTCAAAATACGTTACATTTGAGTCTTTGTGGCTGCCTCTGGTTTTCTTCCCAGATTAACCGAATAATGAGTAGAAAGTTTGTTTCAATGATTACCACTCAAGAGTGGATGACCAACTAAAGGCCCCATCCCACCGTCCTGTCTATAGTGTGTGTGGACTGCTTGCTTATGTAAATTATATGCCATTACTGTCTTGTGAACTATTTTCAGTTTGGAAGTTTGGAAACATATTGATATTGATATTGACCTAAAGTATATTGAAACATGATACCGAGTGTTAACGTATGTCTCATAACTCATCTCGGCTTTGCCCCTGAAATCAGAAATCTGGCGCTAGTTAGCCGATGCTACAAACAGTTTTTTCGATGGTGGTGCCTCGGGCATCGGCCTAGCCATGCAAATAAATCACTGTTTTACACCATTTACAAGGCTCAAAGTAGCTCTATACTTCATTGGTAGACTTCCGAGGATCTTGACATTTAAAACGAGACATTGAGAACTTTGAAAAAGCACTGGTAGTTTATTTACAAGACGATTTATACAGACAGTATCTTCACAGAGTTTAGTGTTTGCAGCCATCTTGAATTTAGTCACGATAAGTCGAGCGACGAGTATGAATGAACAGGTATGATAAGGGATCAGATTCCAAAAATAGTTCCGTGGAAATGCATGGATTCTAGTTGCTGCTACTGGAAGAAACTGGAATCCATGCATTTCCACAGAATTATTTTGGGGAAAAAAATCTTGACAACAGAAATGTAGAATAAATATGGTTCTTGATTCGTGAGAGCTTATGGGCTGCAAAAGTGGTGTGATGATTTGGAACTTAGTATGTTTTGTGACTGATAGCCCTTTTATGTGAGAATGAAATTTCTCCATATAATGACATTTTCATGTCTGGGGTTATGCGGGTGGTGAATGCAAATCAAGAACTTTCATGACCATGGCCTTGTGTGTTATGCGAGACACTAACCATTCACTGCATTGCTACCCAGCACATGTTTACAATGTCCATTAAGGACAACATCTAAAGGAGAACATCACACTTTATTTGGATGGACCCCTATAAACAAACTGTCTGTTGACAGTTGACTCTCTTAACTCTCGATTGATGACTCTCTTTAAGGAATTATCCGGAGTAAAATGCACTTTAGATCGATTTACGGATGATTGGGGGTACATACGTTGAGTTGACATCAAAATCATGTCATTCGGATGTGTTTTGAGAAAGTTCGATTGTACCGTTTTCAGTCACAACTCGTAGCCTGGAAGTGAGCGGGGCATTTCAATTGCGCCGCTACAAAACGCTATTTTTATACCTCTTCTACAGTTCCAAACAACATAACACTTACGTGGTAGTGAGTAGAGGGTCCCTAAAGCCAAACCGAAGTATCCCGAGGTCTTTATGTGGTCGAATAGAGAGTCCAGAATGAATTTCATCAAGCCAGTACCTTTCCGGAAATGTTGCCATCTTTGCCGCCACCTTCAGGGGAAAGTCCGTAGGAGTCTTATTGCTGAGTGTGTTGTAACACGCTCTGGAAATTCACAATTTCGTCGCCGTTTAAAAAAAAAAAAAAAACATAGTCCAGTCCATACAACTTCATTTCAATTTCAAAAGAAATACTGGACTATGTTTTTTTTTAAAGAAAAAAACGGCGACGAAATTGTGAATTTCCAGAGCGTGTTACAACACACTCAGCAATAAGACTCCTACGGACTTTCCCCTGAAGGTGGCGGCACAGATGGCAACATTTCCGGAAAGGTACTGGAAAAAAAATAGCGTTTTGTAGCGGCGCAATTGAAATGCCCCGCTCACTTCCAGGCTACGAGTTGTGACTGAAAACGGTACAATCGAACTTTCTCAAAACACATCCGAATGACATGATTTTGATGTCAACTCAACATATGTACTCCCAATCATCCGTAAATCGATCTAAAGTGCATTTTACTCCGGATAAAGTTTAGGTTAGTGGTTGGGTTTGGGTGAGGTGATTTAACAGTTAACAATTAGAAAGACTGAACTTGAATTTAAACAAACCATCTATAAAATGTCAGAAGGCCGACTATCCAAATAGTGTGACCAGTGAAATAAATAAATAAATGCTTTTTGCTCCAGGGTTAGGCTCCAAGCGTTATAAATGAGAGTATATGTAACAGTCTAATCCTTCACTGCACTGCCACCCAGCATGTCAACAACAGTTCATGATAAAGACCTCTACTGGAAATAAACCAAACAACCCAGTATCCACGCACAAATGTGCTTCTAATTTCTACAATTATCTGATGCTTCATTTTCCACCAAACGAAGGCAGACACTTCACTCTTCGCATTCACCTTCCAATACTAACAAACCTCGCTAAGGAGTCCGGCTTCATTTGTTCAGAACTGGGCAGGGAGAAGTGTTGGGTTGGTTTTAAACACTTCCCATTAGCAAGACAAACAGAAGATTAGTCATCATAATGTGTTTACCCCCCGAGGCGCACTATTTCGCCCATACAGACAACAAATCATCTTTTGGTCAAAACTGACAAACACAGCGTGAGACCGGAGAGAATGGAGCAGGGGGCTCGTAGTGCCGCTGTCTGCGAGCTGGAACGAGACGAGGTGGGAGCTGCGGCGGAGCAGGGGGCGGCCGCACTGAGCTCTCTGCTCACTATAACCTCCAGTGGAAGGACACTGTCCAGCCTACGGCGAGTCCACACAGTGCGGAAACTTTGCAAACAGGAAGTCCAAAGTGGGATGGAGGTAGTGGTGGTGAAGTCAAGAGTCAAGAGTGTGTCTGTGTGTGTGTGTTGGGGGGGGGGGTCCCGCGGCTCCTCATTTTGACTTTCACTGCGCTTCTGTCAACACTGAAGAGGCATGCAAACGAGAGAGTGGGAGAGGGAGGGGGACATTACGCCGTTGCAGCACAATTTTTTGGGAGCCATTCATCAAATGAGACACAAGATTAATTAAGCCTGAAGTCTGAATTACCCTCAGTCTCCTCTCATCAAAGTGTACCTGCAGCTCAAGCGGGTGGGGGGTGTCTTGTGGTGTAAGGGGGACGGCACTGCTGGCACTCATGGGGGGTATAGTGGCACTGCTTGCACTTAAAACACCACATAGATAAATATAGATGTCCCCAATTTACAACAGATGTACATTATTTCAACATACCCCAGCTTTGCCAACCTGGGAGAGCATGCAAATGCAAGCAAGCACACACACACAGACACACACACACACAGTGTGTTTTAAAATAATCATTTTCATAGCATCACAACGGGATGTTTGCTTTGAGCATGGCTTTGACTCTGCACTGCGGCAGGGTTTTGGCATTCCGGAGGAGATTTACTTTGAACGTTTGGAGACGGGGGAGGCCTCGCGGATGATGACAACATTGCTCTGGTCCACCTACATGATATACATGCTCACAGGCCATGAGCTCAGTCATCAATCACCCCACTGAGCAAGTTCATTATCAAAGTAAATTATCAAAGCAAATATATATCTAAAGCCTTTGCAAACGCACACACGCACACACAGACACACATTCATTCACACACACACACAGACACACACACACACACACACACAATGATGCAATGATGAATAAACAGCGGTCTTATAGGGTCTGTGGTTTGACTGATTATCACTGGCACGTTTGCCCTTGGCAGAGACACGGGGCAGGTTCATCATCCCCACATCATGTTCTCTGGAAGACTGATGGAGTCAGAGTGAGCTCTGAGGTTGGGAGAATGATCTTCCAGCGTGGAACCATTTCATTATTTTTTAGGCTTCCTAATTAAACAATTTATTTTAAAGATGAATTCACAGCATGGAAAGATAATAATCCACACACTCCCAACTTAGTCTCTCTCTCTCTCTCTCTATATATATATATATATATATATATATATATATATATATATATATATATATATTAAAAACATATATGGAATGCACACTTGCACTGATACACTTACAACCTCTTTCTGTCTCTCTCTCTCTCACACACACACAAAGACACACAAAAAAGACACACACACACATGCACAATTTTAATGAGTTCATTAGCCCATTGTATCCTCTGCCTCATCTGAGCGGGTCAAGCCTGTGATGAATGGTGTATGTGGCTTGTAGCTGCAGGGTAGGATTTCATAGATCAGGAGACAGACCATGAGACAGAGGGAACCAGGGAGACAGGGGGAAAGGGAGAGGGCCTGGACCAGGAAGAAGCCAAGAACAATAATAAAGGCTGGGGAAAAGAGAAAGAGAAAGTGTATGTGTGAGTGTGTGTGTGTGTGTGTGTGTTGTGGGGGAGGGGTGTGTGTGTGAGTGTGACACACAAGGTGTTCGGTATCACCAAGAGAATTCTCTCCCTCCCCCGGTCCCGACATCCCGGAGACATTAGGAGTCTAATGTGTTATTATTCTCCATTCGCCCCCTAAGCCGGCAACATCTGTCCTGTGGGTACCTACAGTAATAGACTGGGGCTTTAGGACCTGTTTCTCAGACAAGACACTGGCATTCACAAGAGCCCTTGACACGCTGGCGACTTAATCTGCAACTCCTTTGACAAAATTGACATTGTCTAGAGAGTAAAGCAATCAGACGAACTGGTATTACGGAGCATTTATGTTTGAGCTGTGCCTCCTGCACATCAAATCTTGACCTTTCCGAGGCCCAGGCTGCAGTATTACACCACCGACACGACCGTCCTCCCAAACTTCCTTGAAGAATTATGTTTGTCATTGGAGTTGGCTTTTCTCAAGGTTGTCTGTGGGTTTACCACAGAACTGCAATCTGTTTCTCTTAATGCCGCCATGGATCCCCAACCCCTTAAAAGATGGAAAGGCAGAGAGAGAGAGGCAGAGAGAGAGAGAGAGAGAGAGAGAGAGAGGGAGGGAGGGAGAGAGAGAGAGAGTACACGAGAGCGAGATGCACCAAAAAGACCTCATGGAAAAAAAAAACACAAACACACAGGAGATGGGCTATAGCTGTAGTGGAATGAATGTTGGGGGTGACATTAATCTTTGGCAGTAGTGATGGTAACTGGGGGCAGTCAGGTTAAGGGCCTTTGTCCTCTCCTGAGTCTTTCCTGGGTTTAATATAGAGTCACAGTTTTATTGTGTGGGACCAGGACAACATAAAAAAGAGATGATAAAATAACAAGGGGACACCTCTCATAAACAGCAACAAATCATCTGCCAATAACATACAAATATTTACCAATTCGATACAGAGGACACATGGATCGTGCAATGCTACGTGGGAATAAGTTTTACCCACATCATCACCGACCTGAAAAACATCTTCACATTCATTATAGAAATTGCTCTCCGCAGTGTTTGAAAACAGCCTTTCCCTGTGTTTACTGACTGGTGGTAAGAACGTGTCAGTTGAAGCGGTGTGATGTGGTATTTACGTGCCGACTCTGTGACAGCACTACCTGTCTAATCATCTCCCAAATGGACCTGGAAGGGATTACCATTAACAATTCTACTGTTTTAATGAGCCACTGTCTGCCTTCATTGTAAAGCTTTGTAGTGTCACTGTCATTTACTTTGCGCCGGTTTGAATGCTTCATCATACGCAGAGCTGCGAGACAGAGTGACCACATGGGATTTGAGAAAGGCTAAGCCGAGAAAGCCATTCATATTTATAAGTCAGGCAATCTCGGTGATGAAGGGGAGAGAACATTAACACCATCAAACGAAGCAATTTTCACCAAACAAGTCTTAAATGGATAAATGTGCTGCTTTCACAGTCACTTAACCTTTGATCCCATGATCATGTTCCTCAAATGCTTTACAGTAGAGTACATATTCAAAAAGTCTTAACTCTAACAAGCTAGGTGTCATAACGGGTCAACTTTGTCTAACTCTTCTTGAACAGGGCACTCCCCACGATGACTATTGAACCTTGAGGAAATCAACATGCGATATCTACTCTCATATCCGTAAATGCTTAATGCTTTAACACCATATGACCAGGTTGTTTTTTATATCATTCTAGTACCTCTAAGGAGTAAAATACCACTGCCACTGTCTACTGTCACAGAGAACAAATCCCCTCAACCCAGTGCATCTGTGCAGTTACAACACCATGTGGTTAATGATGGTGATCTACTGTGTTCTGCATTGGGGAGAAACAAAATTAATTCAAATTTAAGGCTACAGACTAATTGTGAGATAGATAAAAAAACAGCAAATGATTGGTAAAAATGAAAAATTCATGTTTCTTTTGAGGATGGTCAGTTACCACAAATCCAGTATTTGAAGTTCTATATCTATTAATTGAATAAAATCTGTAGACAGATAATGCTGAATTAAAGACTGTCTCCTCCCTTCAGGCAGTAATTAAAAATAACATATTTTGTAATCAGAAAAATAATAATTTGGGTCATTAATATTTAATATCATGGAAATTTACTTGTGATGTCTGAGAACTATGTAATATATTCTAATTTTCTATTTCGTGCTCAACAGTAATATTAATTGAATGTTATATAGGAATACTCACCAAAACCTATCAATATAGTACATAATGGCATGGTTTCTTTTCAACATTGTCACTATCATGGCTCTGGTGTGGGTTTGGAGTGTCTTTTTATCACTGCTATTAGGTTTTTAAAAAAAAACTGGAGTTTACCTAAAGAGTCGACGACAGATGGCTAAACCTATGTCTTAAGCACTGTTCCTCCGAAGCAATTAAAAGTTTCTGGCTGTTATTTTTCTCCCCCTGCGCAGATTGCAAACAACACAAGAGGTCAAATATCTTGAGGGAAAAAACCAGGGGGAGAGGCAGCAACTGTTCCACACGGCCGGCTCAGAATCATCCGGTGCCAACACAGCGAGCGATATTCACCTGCACTAGTGCCCGTAATCACCAAGCACCTAAGTGAATAATTGCCACCATAATCGCCAGCCTTAAAACCACCCCCTCCCGAATGTGTGGGTGCCCTCTCATACAATGCCACCAAGGATAACAGGTGTTGGGAGAGCCTGGGAGGGACAGAGATTAAAGATTATCTTACTCTCCCGCACACCCTTCGGGCAGAGCAATCTCTCTGTTCGCCGCTGTCAAGCTCTGATGGTGGAGGGGCCAGGAGGGGCGTTCATTTCCTCGCTTCTCCCCCGTTTGCCAGTTTTTTCGAGAGCAGACTGCTTGACAGAGAGTGAATGTTGTTTAATCTGGGAGAATGGTACGTCCTTGAGATTCCTGGACACTCGGTGTCCACATAACCTCCAGCTCCAGCTGTGCAGCCAGCAAACACCCACCACTTTTTGCAGGCCCCCCCCCATACATATCCTGACCACTGGACCGCCACTAATGAATGGCTTCTGTACTAGGCGCGCTCCACCGAGGAAGTTGAGAAAATATCATGTATGGGCTGCCATAGTGAGGAGGACACAACTTCTAGGACA
The DNA here is from genome assembly GCF_046254945.1 of Alosa pseudoharengus. Taxonomy (NCBI): domain Eukaryota; kingdom Metazoa; phylum Chordata; class Actinopteri; order Clupeiformes; family Clupeidae; genus Alosa; species Alosa pseudoharengus. The sequence continues at coordinate 9,046,796 of NW_027468565.1, forward strand.
AAACTACTTCTACTTTTTGGAGAGCATGTTTTTACCAGTTTGCTCCCAGTTAGGTGTGCTGGTAAAGGACACAATCAATTGACAATACAGCGTAATGTGTTTAAATGTGTTTTTTTGTACTGGTATGTATTAGATCAATCTCTAAAGGGGTCATTTAAGATGGAGCTTAAGACAAGATGTCTCGGAAATGCAGTACATGACCATATAGGGGAAGATTCTCCCTCTCATCTGAGATTTTCATGTCTTTGGAGGATTTTCCCCCCTCTTCCGGGCGTAGAGAACATTGTCGTTCTCATTTGGTACTTTGATGTAAGCATCCCCGCAACTTAAGCAATGAAGCCTGTGAGCCCCAGGGTGTTTGTTCTTGTAGGAATTACTTAAAGACTTGTCAAGATGCCACAGTCACTCCTTGGGTTCTACCGCTCTTTCTCTGTTTGCTATTCAGACTTTCTGTGGGTTTTTGGAATTACCACAACAGGTGTAACAGATCGGGAAACACCAATATGTGGGGTATCTGTTTGCATTTGTGATGGATTGATGATTTTCTTTCCTCCTCCTCTCTCTCTCTCTCTCTCTCTCTCACTAAATTGATCATTTAAATTAATAAAAAAAAAAACAGATAGCTCTGAGTCAGAGATATTATATTGCATAACAAAACAACATGGACAGAAGTGAAAAATAAAGTTTACTGTTCCATCCATAGATATATATACAGTTCCATCTCCATCTTTTTAATCATTGCAAGATTAAACACAAACATTCTCAAATCAACCAATCATTATTAACTCACAATCTTACCACAAAAAAAAAAACATCAACAGTAGCAACTTTTATGCCTTTCAGGGATTTTTTTCCTTCCACTCGTCAGCTTTGTATGGTGTATTACAAAAAACTAGACCAGGATCAGGCATCGGGGACATTCTTTGTCATGATTATTCTTTTTCCATTCATCACTTAAACAACAACAAAGAACCCTGCTACTTACAATTTAAATAAGCCTTTTGTGTGACATTTTCTGTGACAAGCTGATGTATCCATTCAGCTCGGAGTGGAATATGTGCATGTCTATGCAAAATAAAGATGAATGCCGGCTGCAACAGACAACGGTTGATTAAGGTAGCAGAGGCTGCACTCTATCTTTCACGGTGTCCTGTTGTCTTATGATATCTTATCATTAGTTTCCCTGACAATGATTTAGCAGTCAGTATTCTACCTCATTGCCTTGCTCTGTGTTTAAATGTAACCTTCTTTCAGCGGTGGCCACCATTTGTCACTTTTGAACTGTCAACTACAAGGGCTACGCAAGAAAATTGGACACCTCCATCCATGGCCCTCGCCCTGGTGCACAACAGCAGGTATGCAGGGGTGGCAGGAGGTGGGGAGAGCAAGACAGGGGGGGGGGTGAGGGCAACGCTTTATGCATCCCTAACATTTAAATGGTCTTGGAAGGTGACAAGAGGGGCTTCTGAAAGATTACCACCTCTAATGTCTTTGGGGAGGGTGGGACTTGTGTTCTGCTGCCAAGCCTCGTTTTTTTCTCTCTCTCTTCCTGCCTTGTCTCGGGTCAGGGTCTCGTAGCTGTTAAGTAAGAATCAGGGGCAGGTCAGCAGGCATGCTGGCCAAGGGGACCGTCCAGAGGAGAAGGGCTGGCTGCGCTCCTGCTCGTTCTCTGGTGCCCAACAACTCGTGCAGAGAGTCGCCATCCATCTCGCTCTGGCACGATGCTAATGATGCTTTTTGGGGAGGGTGGGGTGGTTGTGTTGGGGGGTGGGGGGCACAAAGGACTCGCGTCGGACACAGTTTCCAGGTAACTCTCCGTTGCCGTTTCTACCCTGCTGTTAAGTGTGGCACCGACTCTGAAGTCTTTGCCAGCAAAACAGCCAGCCACATTAGTGAAAAATAAAACAGCCAGCCTCAAGTATCCCTCGCAGACATTAGGACATGTGTTTGATGTCCTCACAGCCCCAGTACAACCCTGTGGTTGTCTTCTCTGAGCTACGCTTGAAGTGAACGTATTGCGTTAGTTGAGCCTACTTTTTAAACTCTCCTTTTTTTTGTCTTCTGTAACTTTTTGGATCCATATTGAATAATTCAGCTGTTTCAAAGCAAGCTCTTTCACGGATGCTCCCCATGATAATTCTTTGAAGCTATTTGCCAAGTGCTTATTCTGCTCCGAGAGCAAACACTAGTTCAGGCGGGAGAAAAACACTCCGCTCACAAGCTCAATGACCTAATCCCGCAGCCTGTGGGTCAACATTTCCATGTGAACATGTGTTCTGAGCTATGGCAGCACATGTTGTCCAGGGGAAAAAGATGTAAATAATTACCTGCCCAGATTTCAGAGACAGATTTTCAATTTCCACTGGGTATTCCTACATTTCTGAATAAACAGAATGATACTAATTAACTACAGGCGGGGCAATAAGCCGATGTACGCTCGATGCTGTTTACCATTATAAATCAGCATTAATACTGTCCTATAAACAAGGCATACACAGTGCACGTTTAATAAAATAGCCTAAGTAAAATAAATTGGCAATTAAATTATGTCCTAGATCATCCAAACACTGTCTCACAAACACTTAAAGTATCATTTCCAGACATGCATGAGAGCAATGTGACTTAAAATAAAATAATTTAAAACATTTAATGGGAGATCGAATAACAGATTGAGGCAATTTACCTGCTTCCTTGTATAAAATACAAATACTCTGGTCAAATGTTTAACTCATTTCCCTGCAAAGCAATAACCTGGGATTGAAAACAAGTCTATGGAATAGCACCCATAATGCACACAATCAGTTTTTAAAGTAAAATCTGAGTTGATGTTGCTTTTATGAGGATAATTCCCCATATGTCATCTCTACCAGACTCCACAGCACACGGCATATACTTAAGGCCTGGAAAGAGGGAGGCCCCGAGGAGCCATCACAGATAAGAAGTCTTTTCAGCACACACAATGAAAATCTCCGCTTATGCCTCAAACTATAGCCCCTCATCAAAAAAAGAAATGTACGCACACACACACTTTTTCACTCTGATACAACTATGCACACATGCAGACATAATATACACACAGCCCTCACTCTCTATTTTTCTCTTTATCCCTCTCACTCTCTCTCAAACACACACACACACACACACACACACACACACACACACCCCTAGGGCAGTTTATGATGACAGCCGACAATGCAACAGCAATACAAGCACCCACACTGGCAGAATTAACTGATCAACACTAATATTATACTCACCCTGTCATAAAAAAGAGGGAGGTGATTTATATGTATGTTTGAGAATAGGCTGAATTGGGCGGGCCAAGCAAACAACTCCAGCACGGCCCATTTTAATCACTAAGAGAGGCAGGAGCTGGCACCGTGGCCTTTGCTTATGACATGTCTCATCACTCAAGATGCCGATGACAGCCCAATGAGAGACCTCGCTCACGGCTTCTTCTCTGCCTGAAAAGCCTGGTTCTGCCTCAGGTAGTACACTTCAGCTATTACTGTATGTCAGAGCCCCCCCCCCCCAACACATAACATCCTTGGGTAAAGTTTTGGGTTCCAAAGATGTAATATGTTTGCCTTTCAATTCAATTAGTTTACAAAAGACCTTGAAAGGCATTAAACTGACGCTATCTATAATAAAACTGGCATGTATGCATTTCAGAAGGGGAAAAAACAGTGGGGCAGTGGAGACTGATAGAAAAAAGCAGGCCCATGTGAGTGGGACCTGAGACGATGAAAGATACAGCGTACTCAGAGAACATTAACAACATCTTGTTGCATGTGTGGTGTCCTCAAAGGAATTATAGTTGAAGGGTCGCACCAGTTCCTTTGGCTGAACGGGTTTAACAAGAGTACACCAGAGTACAAGAGTAACAAAACAAAGAGACATCTGTGGACGCTCAAACTACTCAAGAGCTCCGCTAGGCTAAGAACAAAATATGACAGAACAGTGTGTGATGTATGCTGCTCTTGATTGTACATGAAGTCTGGAATGTTACAAACAGCCAAGATACATTGCTAATGCTGCATTAAGCATTTTCAGATGATGAACTAAATGTCAATAATTCTGTTCTGTCTGAGCTTGCACAAAGGGTTATAAATGAGATGTTCCATTTTATGTGAAATGCTCTTTTTTGTTGGTCTGTGCTTATGCAACACAAGCAAAGTAAATGTTACATTATATGTCACCATAAAAAAAACAAATGAAAGATAGGACTGCACCAAATCTATGATGGGTCTTTCATGCAAGGCAGCAGCATGATTCAGTCACACGGCATATAAAATGCCAGTTGTGTTGACAGTCGTCAGGAAAAATCTATGCACTATGCACTTTTGCTTAATTTGCCACACAATGTAAAACATGATGAGTCATGACTTAATGCACAGTGTCTTCTCAAACGTCCAGAGCAACATATGAGTTTTGTAATAGAGACTGTGTCTTTAAGCCTTCTGGTCTAGGCCTTGTTAATTCAAGCTCAAGGATTAAAGGAATGCAAGAAAGTAGCCTGATAATTTCGGGAGAATTAAATGAGAACACATCCACCACTGAAACAAACAAATCCACAGCCAGAGCCTGTTTCAAACCTTAAGTGATATCCTTTAATGGACACTGCAACAATTAATGGTCTCTTTTCTTTAACCATGTGTTCTATCATTTTATCTAATTTGGCTAACAATAAAACGGCCAATTAAAACATAACGGCATTACTTTGTTAATAAAGCAGACAGATTGACTCAGGGGAACATTTCATTGGCAGTTAATTATGCACAGTGGTCGTCTCGGACTCACTGAGCAAATGTGTAGCAATAAAAAGCGTTATAGTGCTGCCAATTCCCAGTCACAGCTGTATTCAGCAAGAAGAGCGTTGGAAAAGAAAAAAATGAAAACACCAACAGATTTGTCCATTAGCAAAGCCACAGAGACTATCTGAGGAAAGCAGAGAGGAGAGGGGAGAGAATCTGCACTGCCACAGATCACAGCACTGAATGCAGACCTGTCTGCTTGCAGAGCTGCCTACAGAACAATGGAACAATGAAGGAGTCTGAGACGGCCCTTCCTCATACAAAAGAGACAGCCCGAGAAAAGGTCGTTCTAAGGTCACTGGTGTCTTCATGGAGATCACCAGATTTTTGTCTTTGTTTTGGACACAATACGACTCACTGTGTCTTATTCAATTAAACATAACCCATCATTACGCATGGACTCAAGTGGTGAAAATACAACAGGCTAAATCAAACAAAGTCAAAATGCCATACGGGAAAACCAGCGCGTGCACACACACACACACACACACACACACACACACAAGCAAGGATCAGAACTCCTTCCAAAATGTTAGCATTTTCCTTTGAATTCAGTGTGTGAAGTAATTCTTCATAAAAGTTTACAATGTTTAATGTTAAACCTAATTGAGTCGCTATCCTGGACATCCTTGACCCCGGAACGATAAAAGAGAGAGGCTGTCTGCAGTGGGCCACATTTTATCCTCATAAAGAGCAAGCGACTCAGGCTGAGGGAAGGGCTTCTTGGAGGGGAACTGACATTTTGTCAATACAATATTGGCATTCCACTTAACCTCGGAGGCAGGGACATCATGGCGTTGTTGCACGATGGTAAATGGGTTGTTTGTAATGCCGCTCACATCAGAAGGGCTAGCACTGAGTGCTCCAGGTTTTTCCTCCACTCTTCAATCCGATCCGTCAACAGACTCTATAAGCCTAACTCTATCAGTGGATAATTTCTTTAACTCCATCTTATCTAATTGTGTTCTTAAAGACTTTTTGCAGGGATTGACTCATTAAGAGTTAACTGTTACACCGTTTTTACACCGTTTTATGGAAGAAAACTAAAAACGGCAAAGTTGTCTGGAACATATTAATTAAAGACATCCGAGGTAAACATGAACCCATCAAATAAACCATGAGAATTAGCAGAGATAACTCTTAGGCACAATAAAAGTTATGTTTTTCTCTATAAAAACCATCATGTGCACCAAGCTGTTATCTGTAACACAACATTTAACACTAATGAGAGTGTTGCTGTGCAATAGCTCCTGATGGGCCACATCTTAAAATGACTGAATGCCACTTCCTCACATATAAATACTTACTGTTAAAACACACACACACACACACACACACACACACAAAGACACATACAGAGAGAGAGAGAGCAAGCTTGTGAGAGAGATAAAGAGAGAGAGAGAGACAGACAGACAGACAGACAGAAAGACACACAACACATGTAACTACTGAAATGGAATGGATCATAGCAAAATATATTAAATTATGTGAGGTACTCAAATGACTCAACATGAGCATTTAATACATTGCTAGCCTCAGCTCCTATCTTATTTATTAGTATTTACCGGTATATAAGCTGTGAATGCCTAAAAATGTATGTGCCTATGTGTAATGACTATATGACTGTATGACTATGAAAGCAGTGGCAGAAAACCTTGTGTCGCTGAAAAGTTCTTGGTTTACCAATATTGTAATTGTATCACTTTTTTTAAAATCAGAAAGCATAGCATCTATTTAACCGTATAACAACAGCCCAAGTGTCCTATTTGTAGCATTCCTAAATACTGTGATCAGTCAAAGGCTCTGCCATGAACCAGTGATTTAAAGCCATCTGTTATCATTCCTACTGTGATAAATGATGCTTGAAAAGTGCTAGAATCGCTCACCGTTAAAAATCTGGCTTCCCAGCACCCTGAGACAACTTCATTTCCAGAGGTTAATATGACATGCCCTTTCCCAAACAATGGGTGGTGAGGTATGTGTATGTCATTTGGAATAGAAACCTTGAGTCTATTGTGGGTTAAATGGTGACAGGGACTTGATGTAGATATAGTAACCTACATAACTGTCTGCCCAATTAATACGCAATGTTTTGGGGAGCGACAGCTTAACACTAGCGACCACACTTCAATGACTGCCTTCTTTTAAAGTCATTGGCTATAATGACTGGCAACTGCACTGAGTTGTTTGGTCAGCAGAGTTCAGATTGCATTCAAATGTGGTGGAGAGAGAAAATAATCAGACTTCCTGTGGGTCACACTTAATCCTAATTTTAATGTTTTAATGTTGCACGGCTCAAATCCAAACAGCATGCCTAATTAGGTAATTGCCACAGCACCATGCTGTTACTGAAAGGGAAGCAGACAATTCCTCAAGCGGCCGTTCCCCCATAGTGAAAGATGATTGTGACATGGAGAGGACGCTATTAAAGCTGCAAAGATCTGAACTGTGCACAAGGCGCCTGTGTTTGGCAAGGTTAAAACACATTTCTGCTCCGAGTGCTATTTATAAACACTGATCAAATGTACACACCTTTTCCTTTTGATACAAAGAAGAGTTAATATGTGATTTGTCAAGACTTGTTAGGTTTGTTACTTGACTCTTTTTCTGTCAACTTCCTGATTATCCTTACTGCAAAGGCAGGGGGAGGGAGGGGGGGATCGTGTCAGGAGAAAGGCTCATCTCCGAGAGATGGAGAAAATATTGTCTTTTAAGCGCCACATAAAAGAGGAGATGCTGCAAGCCACTTCAGCACGGTGGAATAGCCTGCAGGGATTTCAACAGAACAGTGTCTCGTACACATCTGAAGCCAATCTCACGTACACAGCCCAAACTCACAGTTTATGTGGGAATTATAAGCAAATAGTTATTATTTTTAAGAAACGGGAGCATTTCTATTTTCAGCGGAAGCATAAAATGATAAAATATTGAAAAATCCATTAAACATAAATGTTGAATACTTGCTACATCTGTCTCCAGCTAATTGAGTCGCTACCAAGAATGCTAGGGCTCTGGAGAATAATTTGTCAGTGCAAAACATCGAATGGACCAATTTATTGCTTGCTGCAGGCTGCAGAGTTCCAACAGTCTTTGATCAACCTTTTTAGGTCAGTATCTCTTGAAATACAGAGAAAGGTCCTCAGAAGCGAGAGAAAATATTTCATCTTTTTTTAAAGAAAAAAGATAAGTATTTCTGTAGCTGCTGTACATTGTTTGGAAGTGCAGGATTTAATCAATTGTTTATGGAGCACAAAGCCAGGAGATGGGGACACAGGGAAAATGGAAAAAATTACCCATGCTGTTTATTTGTAGTTTCATATGGGTAATTAGTTAAACATTTATAATAAAAATGGCAGGGAAAGCAATTATAAGTTTTGTTGCCTTGCCATCACTTTCTGTCTTCTTAGTTAAGATCAATGCGCTGACAGTTATCAATAGACTTTTCGGATCCAGCAGCTCAAACAGTGAACTCACATCCGGGAGAACTTGTAGTCAGACAGAGAGGAGACATCAAAAGAGCATAACTGACAGTGTGCTTGTCAAGCCAAGAAGGAACTGCTAGAGCTGTGTTTTTCTACCAGAAGAACAGCCTCTTGATGGAGAAGAACAAACCTTTTTATTTTCAAACCTGGGAAGAGGTTATGAAGCCAGCGTGCCTGTATTTATATTTCATTGCAATGCATCTGCCTTCTGTAATTCCCAAAGCATCTGCATTTCTCCTGATTAACCAATATTATGAAAGACGAAACAAGTATTGCAAACTGACAGTGAAATTCAAACTGAATCATGATGCTTCGGCTTTGCTCCGAGTTATGCTACGTCCACATCAGGCAGTGTGATCATTGGTCAGAAGCAATTTAGTGTAAAATGTAATGCGCACACAAATTTAATTCCAGTATCGCAGAAGATGTTGGGTAGATGTGAAAGAATCATTAAATTGAAGCATATTTCCTACATATTCTAATATGCTTCTCAACATTTTGCAATTTAAATTTCCAAGTCATACAAAGTAACTTGCTGTTTGTGTTAAATTAGAAACCATGAAGTATAAGATAATAATTGTATATTCAGCTATGCCCATATCATACGGTGGTGACTCTTAAGCCCTTGTTTAACAAGCTGTCTGTGCAGGGAGAATGGAAAAACAAATCAGACCAAATCGCTTATGTTGTCTCAAATTAGTTCCAGTTGCCTTTGTTCTATATGTTAGCAGCTAATGTAATTCACGCCAATGGAGACGAGACTGCATCTTCATCATCATCTAAAGCCAGAGGCTTAGGGTTCAAGGGAGCACCACAGTAATATGAGTGGAGGTTTGTACTTCTGTGATTTTTACTGCCTTGTATTTAACGGTGGCTGAGGGGAGACAAGACCATCTATTCATACAGGTTACTGGTAGCTCTTTGTTGGGATAGCGGCTAACTTCATTTTTAAAGGATGGCATCATTATTATTAATTTCCATCATTCAACTCGCTCTTCCACTGGTTAACCTTGACATCACTGTGTCGTGCAACCCTGTGAGAGGGCGGTCAGGAGTCTATGCTGATCACTTCCCAGATCCCATTTATTACAGTTGGGAATGGTCCCAAGGTCACGGGGCTGGAAATTTTAATTATGCTGGCAGTAAATGTAAAAATGAAGTAGTACATTTAAAAATGCTGAATCGGTGTAATTAATTTTTTGGATCGGAGACCCCGAGGAAACCTGCAGCACCCTTTCCTCCCATGCACGCCTCGTTCACAACACAGAGTGCACACATCTATCTGCGCTCCTCGCACCTGACAGCTGTCTTTAAGATGCAAACAGCACCATTATTCTTATTTTATGAGCTCTTCTTAAAATACTACAAGGCACTCAAGCAGCGCATTTTTAACACCTAATGTATGGCTTTCTGTCTTGCTATGCCACTTTTCACCTTAGTTGTAAAAAAAGTGACGGAAGGTTTATGCTAGGCCTGGCCTGTAAATTACAATGAGATTCACCTTCACTTACATTTGGTGTCAGAGCAAGAGAAATGAGTTAGGGCTCAGTGCTTCTTGGACCTCTGAGGCTGCCGTTGTTCAGTGATGCAGCCCACTACCCAGCGGGCACTGGACATAATTAGTAAACAGACATGAACTTGGCACTGGTTGTTTTTGAAAAACTCGCCCAACATCTAATCAGTGAGGAACGGCCTCGGTGCCAGGTCTGCTTAGAGTTAATCACTGCAATGTGGCAGCCAATAAATATGCCGAGAGAGAAAACGATCCAAAAATGTTTCGTTATATCAACATATGGGTAAATAAGATCACAGACATGACTGAAATCTGCCGATTTGTCCATGAGACACCTACTGTATTGCATTTCTAGTTATTTTACATAAAGTTAAACACATATCAACATGCTCTCATACAGTATGTGCTAAATCTTAGAAGAGAACCAGCCACAATGCCTGTATTCTACCACGATTGTTTATATCAGTGCCTACACAGCCTGTACCAAGCTTTACAAGAGCAGTCAAATATACCCAAGACACCACTGTGGTGCAAAGGACTGGAATGCCTCCTCCCTAAAACAGGAATTTAAGTCTAATTAAAGATTGTCTCATTGCCATGCCATAAAACCTACCCGCTGAGATCATCTAAACAGTAATAACAATTTCACATCTTACATGGTGTCCAAACCCACAAGAAAGGACAGATTTTACAGCAGCTTACTGGAAAAATATTAGTAGACCGAGATAGTCTGACAATTTGCTTTCTCTATGTGAACAGCCCTCCAGAAACCAAGGCTTGCTTCCCTGCCCATAACAATATCATTATCTGATACATGCGGTGAGTCTCCAAGGACCTTTAATTTGAGCAGGAAAAGTCCATTTCATTGCTACAAGGTTAGCTCAGAAGAAAAGCATCAGAGGGTCGCTGTGGAGATGCATTAATTAGGTGTAACCTAAAAGAATATTTATCAAAGGCCAAACCTTTTGGGAGTTGTCTAAGTCAGAATCCAATAAAGCAAGAGGAGGTTAATAGACTCAAAGGCCTTGAATTGAATTTCTGCGTATACATAAAATACCACCCTGATTTAACAAGGAAATGTACCATAAGAATATGGCGATTAAGCTTTCTGATGTGACCATCCTTGACAAAAGTAATGGGCTTTAATCATCTCAGAAAATGACATGCAGTGCAAATCCTACATCTTGGGAACATTTAGTGCAAGTCTCCGGATCCTGTTCTAAGTAGAAAAGCATGCGATTTAGCATAGCCACTGAACCTTTCACATGTAATTTACCCTGTTAGTTTAAACAACTGAACTGGAGCCAGTCAGCAACTTTAAAAGTCCTTAGCTCCAAGTATTATTTCAACCAATAAAAATACCATTTAGGTTCCAAACACTGCCACTACCCCCGAATTACTAGTTTCTCTTACACCAAAATGCCACTGTATCATAATTTAAGAGATCCTTCTCAGGGATACTGCCTTTTGCTTGTTGTAGAAAGACTGGGGAACAACTGTGATTTGCCATGCAGCCACTCTAACCAATGCTCGTGAGAGCGAAAAACAGAACACTTCTGCTGTGAGCAACCAGCTCGCTCTAGCTCGGCAGCCTCGCGCAGATATTACTAAGAACCACGGGGCCAGGCTACTTAGCCAGCCAGAAAAGACTGATGGCCCATCACGGGTGATGAAGATAGAAAGGAGGGGAGGAAACGCATGCATGTGTGTGTGTGTGTGTGTGTGTGTGTGTGTGTGTGTGTGTGTCAGGCTGCCCCATCTTCACACCACAGAGCCATGACGCCGCTAACAGAACGTGAAGGGCCTCGTCCACCAAAGCTCGCGTAGCGACGGCTCAACCCCCGGCGCCCTGGCTCTGCAATGACGGGGAAATAAAAGTGTTGAGTTGGGACCGCCCCCACATCAGTCATGGGGGTAATGATCTCCGACTCCAGGCAGGGTTATACCTCAGCTCCAATCACTCTGTCAGACAGGGGCCACTCTGGAGCACAGGCCCCCAGACGCGGCCCCTTGTCAGCACATGGACCTACCCTGATGTATGTGGCACACAGGTCAAAGATATTAGTGTCACAACCTTCTACAGGTACCCTAATGCGCTTTAAAAAACACGTCAGGCTGCAAGTATGGAAAATACCCTGCCGTTGTGCGAGAGTGGACTGTCAAGATTTATCACCCGAGCAATGATTTTTTAAGATGCAGTACTACTATTTAACTACTGGAAATTGATTTTCTGATAAAATGAAATGGAAAGCTAACACTGCGACAGTAATGAATGTCGCCACGGCTGTGGTGTGTTTAAGTCACAACATCTTTAAGTTGGCCAATATTAATGCCCATCTACGCATTTCCCATTAATGAGTTATATGGAAATGGAAATGCATTACGTAGCACACACAGTGCTGAACCTGTGTAGGGTCCAAAAAAAGCACTCTCGGAGTGAACGTGCAGCCAGGGTATTCGCTCCACTCAATTATTTTCTAGTATGATAATTAACCAATTCACTATGCACATCCAATTCTCAAAGGCGTCTTTGAACTAATTGTTCTCATTGACTCAATTAATTATTTGTTTGCTGATTTAATTATTTTCAGATCTGGAAAAAGGGGAAATTAAACAGCCGACCAATGAACAGTGCCAAATGCCTACTAATCTCCACCTTTAAAAAGGTATGTTGATCTGATGGGTGGTGCAACTAAACAACACATGAATTAAAGGTTAAACGCAAAATACATTTGACTTGAAACGCTACATAGTGATCCATCACTCAGCTACAATTTACATGTGTCATACTGCTACAATTTAGGAAAGCCATCCTAAATGTTCTATTAGCATTTAATTGAAAAAAAGATCTGATAGACTAATACTGTTATAATCCCAGTCTGAACTGACGCTAGGAAGCTTATCAAGTCTTCCTGCTTGTAAAAGAGGCATCTGTGTTGGTATCTAAGGAATGTTTTGTACAATAAAAAACCTCCATCCAGTTCTTTTTCCCAGATTTGTGATGGTAACATCTGTAGAAACCCTGGAGGGGTGGATATCAAATAGACCTGAGAATGAAAACTGCTCATCACATATGTGTCTTCAGCCTTTGGGCTTTCTTTTCTGGGGAAACATCTTTGGCAACCAAGCCATCGCCTGTGGTGTGTTCATGGCTATTATATGTAACATGTATGGAGTTCTGACAGAATATCACTTTTGGCTAGAGTACTTCACCTCTCTATGTCTGTACTCTGACTTCTGCACAGCACATAATTAAAAACACCTTTCAGTGTAAGTAGTTCTTAAATTTCCCTGATTACATAGAATGGCTCATGGCTTCAAAATGACCAAGAGCACCATGGCTCATTTATGTGTTATATTCTAAATTAATTTGTCCAGCTGATCATAAGGAATATCCTTTGGCATGAAAGACCATCTCTCTCACTCTTACACTCACTCTCCCCCTCTCCCTCATGCCAACGTCCTGCCCCGAACTTGTACCAGATCAGTGAGAGCGGCATTAAATCGTGACTGGCCAGTGGCATCCTTCCAAGCAGCTTTCAACCCAAAAGCTAATATTCCTCTGCAATGTGCCAGGCCGTGCATGCTAAGCTGTGGACCCAGCGTGGCCCTGTAATGACTACCATATGGAAAACAAATTGCTCCGGCCGAGCCCAGGCACCACTGCGTGCGCGTGGCGTGAATTCTGAAGGCCTGGTGGCACGACGGCGCTGCCAAGTGCTTTTTTTTTTTTTTTTTTTGCACTTCCACCCAGCAAGAAGGGGCCACTCTTCTCCATGACACTTGCCATTATTTATCATGCTGTTTTAAATGTTTTGCTCATTTGTTTCCATTAAATATTTCATCTGGCCTTAAATATTCATTTATCTCAGCTTTTAAATTTTTCACCAGTTTTTCCTTTTCTCCTCTGCCTCCTCCTTTTTCTCTGTGCTTCCCTTTTAGGCTTTGCGATCATAAATAATTATTCATGCGCAGCCAGAAACTGGATTGCATAAAACATGCTCATGAATCCTTTTTGTCTTTTCTCATTAAGAGACATACTTCAAGTAGCCTAAATACTTCCCACTGCCCCACTTGTGGAAATTGGATAGAGCATCCATCCTGCAACAGTGGTGCTCAAATAGGTTATTGCCTTCTTCTGTGATTATCTGTGTTTTTTGTAAGATAATTTCTCAAACAACTACACTTGTGCTTCGTCTTACTGGATGGCGCATGTGATCTTCACAGCACAAGCAAGTGTAGTTAGTGTGATGCATTCTTAACACAGTTTGCGCGTTTAGAGTTCTCTGTATCAAATACTTGTAAACATTTAGGCAATTATCTTTTGAAAAACCAAACGACTGATTCTCTTGCCCTGAGTGGTTCTTTCATTGCAGCTGAAGCCGGGAAATATGTTTGCTTAATAGCTTCCTTGTTATGTCCTCATAAATTACGCACTCACTTCATCTCACTGCGCGCCAGATGAGAACAACATCAAACATTTCACTGAGGAACTCTCCCTGCACTTAGAGAAAGAAAGTTTGCTTTGGGAGCATTTAGTGCACAAAAAGAAACAACAGAAACAGAACTGAAACTCAACTCTTCAAACCAGACACTCAGTGACCAAACAGAACCACTGCTTTTGACTCGCATAAGCATCCAAAAGAGGAAGAAAGGATGACTTCTGTGTTGAGAAAACAAAACAACCACCCACACTAAAAGGTGATTTGCTTCACGTTCACAGGAGATGAACAATTCACCATTAATCATTATTGTTTATTTTATGGCAGTTGTGTGTTTTGCCAGCCACTGTCTCCCATGTGTTGCATGGCAATCCATATGTGCAGACTAACTGCTCTTAAAATGTTGCACTTGTTACAGTTTGATCTACAATAAGAAATCCATTACTATTTCTACCCACAAAAATGAAACAAAAAACTTAAACCACCTTGTTTGCTATTCTTTTTTGGAGGGGTTGGGGATGGAGGTGGGGGTGGTGGGCTTTAAAAGTTTTGCTTTTGAATCAATTTGCTTTGGTTAATGAGAGACAGCACACATATTAAAATGCCCCAAATAATTCTCTCAAAACCTAATAGAAATGATAGCATGAATTCTGACTTCAAAGGCAACATGGGCATTTATTTGTGGTTAATTCCACCATGAAGCCTGTGCAAACAGCTCTGTGGCATGAGATGAAAATGTATGGTAAACTTTCAATTTTATAGGATTATATTTTCCTTAACAAGGACTAATGATCACACAGAGCAAATAGCAACGTGTTAATTAGTGGTGATACCCGATGATCCAGTGCACACAGCCGTGGTATTACATGGCATTATGGAACACTGGTGTGGTTTGCCAGGGGGCGATTGTGACCATAAGCAACTAATCAAAGGAATAAAATAGCCCTCTCCACATGGGTGAATTCATTGCTTCTTTAGCTTGCCTTGTGCCAAACGTAAAACAGAGACAAAATCAAAGAGCTCATGGAAACACTGAGCGGTGTTTTTGATATCTCTTTTTGTTCTCCATCGCTGTGTCTGGCCAACGCTATGTACTTTTTGGGGGCTTCTGTTTAAATAAAGTTTGGAGATGAAAGTCTAAACATGTTTCCGGTTTTTAGATGAAAGTCTACTCATGAGACAAAGCTAGGAGAGCTTCAGCACTCTTCTCTGCAGTCATCTGTCAAGAAATTAGGCAGAGCTTACCTCTATCATTTGCATACACTAATTGGCCGTTCTCATCATGCGGTATGAACTCACCTCATTTGATAATAGACAAGAATAATAAATTATAGGTTTCATCATTACAACTATGCCTTCCAAGGATGACATAATGTAATGTGGATCAGATTGTTGTGACATACAGTCTCTAAGACCACATTCACTACTACTGCTACTATTAAACTTTGGTAATATTAGTAAGAATGACTGTTTACTTAATGTTTTGTATGTAATGCATGAATCACTTGTATGCACAGTTAAAACATATGCATATTACAAAACAGATTTATAAACCTGACAATTCAGTCGAAATCAGGTACTTCAATAAATTCAAACAGGGCAAAATAGTGATCGCACCATAGACATATCTGTGGTATTTTAACCCAGAGAATGAGAATGAAACTCTAACACAACTGTGATAACTACATCCAGTTTCTAAAAAGATGCAACCTCAAGCAGTGTGTAATTCTGGAAGTTAGAAAAACAGCTACGCTAAACTCATTTCCCACCTGAAAAAGCTTCTCTTACTCTTTGCTTGGCACATCGGTTAAGGATTGGTTTAGGCTACTCCTGGCCTGCAACCATGCACGCATACTCCTTTTGTTTAGTTCTGGGCATTAAAGCATGCTTGAGTTTGCCTGGAAGGATGTCCTAGTCATAATTATCTCACTGTTGGAGTCCACAATATTTCTGCATGACAACAAGGTATGTGAATAAAAGGAATCATTGTCATTGCCATCCTCCGAAAAGGCATAGCCAGAAAGCATTGCCAACAAGGCACTTTGTAGAAGTGGATTCTAAATATTTAAAATCATCCTTGCTGTAATTGGGAGAAATGCATTTAAATATTTTTGTAAAATAGTTCACATGGAGCATATTTTAGTTGTATGCAGTGGTAATACAAATATGAAACAGTCTCTTAAGGGTTTACCTGTAAGTCATAATGAAGCTGCAGGGTTTACATACACTGGGGTGTTTAAACATAACATGTTTTCAATTGTTTGTATGATTATTTTTTATTTACCTTTATGTGTTTTTATGTATTTGATTGTTTATTCATTCATTTATTCATATATGATCTTGACAGCAGACTATCTACTCCAACATCACATGTATACATACTGCTACGTTCTACTCTCAATATTACTATTATGCATAGTATATACATTATCACTAATCTTTACTAATTATTACATACATTGACTAAGTTTTAGCACAATATTACATTTTACAACAAACAAGTAGAACATTGCATGAACTACATGAAAAATGACATTTAAATTCATATTAAATTCACATTAAGATGGATTAAATTCACTACAGATAAACATGTAGAGAAACATGTTTATGTAGCCTATCTCTACATTCAAAGCTCTGTCCTGATTTCCAAGCAACTGCAGAGGCATAAATAGAAACTGAATTGAAGGCACCTATGAATGGTAATCTACTACCATCTTGTGGACATTTGAGGAAATGATGGAGGGGTAGTCTCCGCTGTAGGCTATTGGGGGGGGGGGGGGCAATAAAGTGTAGATTCCTACAGCATCTTGTAGTCTAAATTTAAATACGTTTAAATTATATGTAAATAGACCACAGATAAATAAAATAACCTAGGCTATTTGGTGGAGCAGGAGCATGGTCGGCTATTATGAATTTGGAAGGAAAAAGAGAAATGAAAGATAAGGAGATAAAAAGTTAGCTGCCGGATCCGTCAGAATTACAGAATATTTCTTTGAATGACCATTTCTGCTAAATGTGGCTCTTGATATGGAGCCACCCTTTAAAATAGCCAAAATCATATTCAAATTCAACTGAACTCCTGATGTCCTAAGATGCAGTAGTAAAAGTTTGGCTTTACCTTACTCCTCCTATAGCCTACGATTAACTGCACGCCTTTAAAGGACACTGGTCTCTCCAAGTAGACCTATTATCTGACTTCCAATCTTGACAGGATTGAAAAGAGGCCATAGTCAAAGACACAAATAACAAGAGACATTTTTATATTTACAGGTCGAGATGCACATTGGTATCTTTTTGTAAAACTTTGGTTAGATCATACACTGCTGCTCCCTATATAGCCTATGACAGCTAAGCTTCATTTTTTTAAATGTCCTGCCTGCCACAAACCCTCCCCTAGCCTACAGCAAAGAACAGTATGGTTCACACACAATGATCCAGAATTGTGTGTCCCTTAACTGAATATTTAATTTAATATAAAATTAACGTTAGCTCACCGTCGGCCCATGCGTTGCTCTTCAAGGAACATCCATCAATGTAGCCTAGCTATTAACATGACCAACTCTCCTAGCCAAACGTCTTGACCTGTCAAAAGGCCTCTGTGAACAATGAACATTAGTCTAAGTGAGATTCAATCGCCAGTATTCTGATAAACTAATCGGGGGCTGTAGGCCTACCAAAGGACACCAAAGTTTGTTAAGCTGTGGGGTCACCGTCTAGGCCTCTGTGAATCTGTAGGCAAAGTAGGCCTAGCTACTCAACTTAACCCCGTAGCCCACGGGCTCCTGAGTTCATGACAGTAGTAGGCTAGGCTAATATTCACCATAAGCCTCGGGTAAACCCATCTGATGGGAGCGCAGGAGAGAATCCTATGCCTTGACGAAAGGGTCTTTTTCATGCTTCCTAATCAATATGATGAGTGATAATGAATTCGAATAGCCTATAAATCTAGACCATAGACTAGTCTATGATCTAGACGCATCCTAAGTGCAGCAAATGTAATTTGCAGCCAGAGCCAGGGTAGAATTCGACGCTTGTAATGTAGAACAAACAGCCAACATCACTTCTGACCACACAGCCTGTAAAGCGACTGCGCGTGTGCGCACCACAAAGTGGCGGTATGGCTTCTCGGTAAAATAGCCTATGTTGTGTAGTGTAGGCTAGTGTGATAGACCAAATGTTTCTAAATAAACAAATCAATAACATATGATGTGATATGTGTACTTTTTAGAGGTAGACTCCAGTCCACAAATATGCGTTTGTCTAGTGATTTAGTTTATTCTGTGCGCCAGACACGTTTTCGTGGGCTCCAGAAACTAGAAGCCCCAAAGAGGACATGAACAAAAAAGTTGCTGGTTTGTCAAATAGAGCCATCTAGTGGTGACAGAAAGTCAAGATTTACTTACACGAGAAATTGCTATGTTTGCATAGAAGTTGTATATTAAATAGGGCTGTCAATCGATTAAAAAAATAATCTAATTAATTACATACTCTGTGATTAATTAATCTAAATTAATCGCATATATAATTTTTGCTGAGAAAGTATTTTAAATATTTAAATTCAAATGAATCATTGAATAATCAGCATTAGTGACATTAAAGTTCAAAAACTATTTTATTATTATTTTCACTGTTCAAATAATGGCCATAATAATCTATGATATGACCTAATATGCTGAGGAAATAAATTCAAAAGTGCTTCGGGAAGAAGTTTTTTTCACATACAAGGCATTTCATTCCACAGATATAACCTAGGGGACACAATGAAAATAAATGAACACTCCCCTCAATGTCAACACTATTTCTTTCCATTGATGTGCGACTTTAGAGTTGACAAACTCCGGTGATGTGCAAATTCCTTGCTGCAGACATTGCAGAGGACTTTATTTTAATCAACACTTTATTTTTGTCAACACCATCAGGCCGTTTTTTAAAAGTAAATGTTCCAATCAATGATCTAGGCAGCACATTTTCTTCTCTCTCCTTCATTTTACAGTAATGGTTACGAACTAGAACGGCTCGGGGTCAAAGGTCATACAGAATCGATTAATCAGTTATTTTTTCTCAAATTAATTAATCAAAATTAACCAGTTATTTTGACAGCCCTAATATTAAACTGTATCTGTAATAATAATAATATAGGCTATCAATCTCCTGATAATCTCCTGATTTGTCCTAGGAAATAGTTAATTGCATCTACCAGATCAAGTATGAATTCCCTTTTGCAATTCATTTCACACCTTGTGACCTCATAGCTAAGATGACCAAGCCACATCATGTTTTCTGATCTCATGATATTTACGTAACTTGTCTTAAAGCTGTTGGCAAACAAGTACATGGTAAAAATAGAAGACACAAACATGTGAAGCTTCAATCATTTAATACTCACATCCACACACACTTAATTACTCAAAAGAACATAAAGGGCTGAACTTGCAAGGACAAAAAACTCCAACATTGAATAGATGTGCAGGGGAATATGCATTTTCCCACAATTCATCAGGTGAGCGTAGCCAGCTAGGTGGATAGGGTGGGTCTTTTTTCCAATTTGTGGACCTTTTTAGTTTGTGCATACCTCTACCAGACAATCTTATTGAACCATACTAAAACTTCAGAGGTGGACTGCCAAATAACTGTATAATCACAGCACTAGATATGAAAGAAAAAATAACTTCATACGTTAATGAAGCTAAGTTATAAAGTTATAAGCCACCTACTGACATACCTGAACAGAACTACATAATTGCAAAATCCATATTCTGCATTTTGAAAGTCTAATTCAACTTATCCAAATTCAGATTCATAAGTAGCCTAATTAGGCCTTTTACAGCAGCCAAGATGTTCATGCATTGTTTTGTTTATTGATAAGTTAATTTGTGTATTTTGTATAATACCAAAGACTATCTAGCATGGGACTGCAGATTTCAGGATACATTCTAGGATAGATTTTATGTATTTGATTAATATAAAATGAGCCCATTCAAAATAAAGTATGCATTAGACTAATTACATTATTATTGTTATTATTTTAAATTAAAAACATAGTCTACTCTATACCCAAAGACCTATAACAAATACAGAGAAGTAGACATATCTCAAAAGAGTTGAGGCAGAAATGTGGACCTTCAGATGGGGTGGGGTTGGTCGAAGAACTCATGCAACCTACCCTTAGCTACGCCCCTTTCAGATGTCATTTACTTTGCCTTGAGAGATAACTACAGCGTAACAGTATCTGAGTACCTGTACCTGTAACCTTTATCTGAGGCATCAAAGACAAACCTGTGCATCTCTCTCACAACACACACACACACACACACACACACACACACACACACACACACACACACACACACACACACACACACACACACACACACACACACACACACACACACACACACACTTCAGTGATAGCACTTAAATTAGTTTCTACATTCATGGACTGTATACATTTGCACAAAGTTTTCTATATATATTCTTATAACTTTGTAAAAAATACAAAGGATTTTGTTGGATGGACAGTAAATATAATCTCTCATTTCTTTCAGTGTTCCTATATACCTCAAGTGCCTCTTGGGCTAGTTTGACTAAACTCAGTAAGACATTCGTTCACTTTGTGCTGTAAACATTGTAAACATCTTGTTTATGTACTGTGCATAACAACATATCTTGCCTTATAAAATCTACATCTTTCCTGACAGTCTCTGAAATCACTGACTACCCTTTTGAGTTATCATATGAGATATTGTTAAATTATCTATATATTGTTATGAAGGCATTGAAAGGCTTGGACATGGGAAAGTTGTGAACTGTGAACCGTGGACCCAGATGCTTGTCTTTCAGTCTATTGTGGGCCCTATTCTGATCCACTGACACAAACAAAGCACAAAGAAGAACAGTAACCACAAAGAGAAAGACAAACATACACACATGCACACACACACACACATACACAGAGCAGGGTATGCTAAGAGTGTAATGGCAAGTCTTGCTGGTGCCCAGGTGCGATGGGTTTGCTGTCTGCTGGGAGAGCCGGCATGGCTCCCTGGCCAGGAGAAACTGGAACTACACTACCTGGGGAAAAGAAACAAGTAGCACAGCAGATCTGATTCAAAACAGCAGCTAAGCCTCCACGACCATACCAAACGTGTTACTTTCCGTTTCATCTGTATTGTTTTGGATTTGCACATACAGATAACAATACAGATATACACATAAAATGACATTCAAACTGAATAGCTGATCAATTATGAATGGAAATTCCCCTCACCTTTGACCTCTGCTGGAGACTCTGTCTTCAGCTGTTTCATCTTCTCCATGTGTTCCATCGCCTGCACAATATCAAGCAAGGTTACCGGATTGGTCTGTTCAATGACACCATGCTATGCGCTGTTCACGCCAGTCACTATCATTGGCCAATGAACATTTTTGCTGGTTTTAACCAATGAACTAATTTAACTTATGGATTTTTTTATGTCCTCTGTGTAAAGTACTTTGTGTTGTACTTAGTGCATGACAAATGCACTATATATACACATTTACATACTTGCAACACAACACTCACCCACAATGAGTGTCACGCTAGACAACATTAGACTATTGCAATTAACTAGATTACAGCATAGAAAAGCAATACCAGACGATACTATTAAATATTTACACCAAACTCGATCACTGTTAGGTCCCTACACTGCCCTTTGGTGGTGCTGTTTCCCCCTTTGTGGCTTATGGCTACTCGGCAGTATGTTTATGTTGTCATTATGTACAGGTACTGTGGGTGGGCAGAGCCGGTTACCGGGTGCTTCCACACCTGTTGTTGGCTTCAGTGTTTTCTTCTACTCTGTGTGTGTGTGTGTGTGTGTGTGTACCTGTTGTAACTCAAACTTCTGTGCGTTGAGTTCCTCCTGTTGCCGCTCCAGTTCTGCCCGCTGTTTATCCAGGTCTACAGTCTTCTGGTTGAGGGTGTTCTCCTCCCGAGCCAGATGCTCCTCGAACTCCCTCATCTCCTCATCTGTATAGAGCTGATTCTGCTCCAGGGTCTGGCACCAGTCATAGTAAATGATGAGTCATAGATAATGATATATTGTTTTACTACACAGACCAACTTCAAGAACAAGACTGTCCATAAGGTCAATTTATTCAAAATGTTAGTGTTTAGGCATGTCCACATTGGCAACAATAAATACACCGACCGTATACAGTATGAAACTATAACAATATGAGCTTCAACATCTTGGGAAATCAATCTGGACAGTAATAGTGAAGTATGTATGTTGTCTGTGACTATCATTGATTCACATCTAAACACAGGGCCCTAATTTGAGTATTAACTCTTAAGTCGAACTAAAGCAAAAGTAATAACTAGGCAAAAACAATTTTCTAATTTAATACCATGTGCTTTAAAACTAGATTTGGTCTCAGGGTCCCCCTACAGTTGAGAAGCGTAATAATAATTAAACGAAATATGAGTCTTTTGCAACAAAGTATGAACATAACTCCGATATATTATAGAGGGAATGCACTGAAAGTAGTCTGTAGAAAAAGATCTCTGAATTCCTGTGGCATAGCAGCTCTTTTCTGTTTCGATTCTGAGGGGGAATGGGGGAGGTGGGGCAGTTTCCTACCCGAAACTAGAAAGGTGCTAGGTCAGTAATCGCCTACAGAGGGCCGCTCCGACAATGCCAGAAGTGCTGTTCGTCATGTTATGAGGATATGTGCCATCAAAATTATTTTGGAAACGTTATGTTAAAGGTAAAAAAAACTGTTAAGGGTGCCTTTAAGTGCAAACATTAATAAATCAATTAAATGTTCCCATATGCCACACGATAACTATAATTAATGCACGAGAACTTGTTGACAGAGTACAGCTTGTAGACAGACTGCACTTTGCCCACCCCCTAAGTTAGAGCCCTTAATCTAACATATTTAAAACTTGATTAATAAATCTGACCTCCCAGGGGTCTGTGTCCAGGAACTCCTTCTTCTTAGTGGCAGCCATGAACTCATCCCGGGACACTAGTCTGTCCTTGTTGGTGTCCACCTACAAACAACACCAAGATGACAGAGAGGAGTTTGCATGAGGTTCTAAACTTCTAAAGCAGGATGTATTCATGGGAATGAATGATCCTTTTTGACCACAAATGTGATGGAACAAGAGATGGGTGAGGCTATGTAGAATGCATTTGTAGGCCATTGTCACGACACAGAAACATGACAGTATGATCTCATTTTGTGCAACGTCTGTCAAAACAGAGCCCATTTAGACCAATGCTGTTACTAATGTGACATTTTTGCATTTGCTGACACAGGCCCTAATGCTAGTACTAAATTGTGTGTACATGTGAAAAAATTGCATGTTTAACATTTTGCAGATGATTAACTCAAAAACAAACTGAGTGATTTGCAACGAGTTCAAACACAACAGGGACTACGGTATTTAAATAATGGTTTTATTGGTCTTTGTCATGCAGAGTCTGATACTGACTGGAAGCGGAAAATGAAATTATATCAGATTAAATTAAGATGTAAGAGGAAGTGAGGCAAACAAGCAATTTGGTGCATAAACGTGCACGACCCGGGCACATGGAAATGCAGAGTTGCAAGGCATTTTGTAATGACAGATATTGCACAACCCCTTCTTGAAACCATCCAAATCAGCCCCTAGTTCATTTAACAGATCCAAAATAGATGCATAAACCTTTAATAAACCAGGCCCATGATCTGTGAGATTCCTGCTCAGTCTCTGGCCAGTTATTGTGTACAAAATTGTTCTTTTGAACATGATTTAAATAAACCACCTCTTTCTCTCCCTCCCTCTCTCACTCACTTTGGGTTCACATCTGCTCCCACCTAAGATTAAGCCGAATAGCAGCTATGCATAAGAGGCAAAGATCCCATCATAAGACCAAAGCTGTGACTAGTTTCCCCTTGTGAGACCACATTTTATTAACTCACAGAACGTCTCTTTTGTTAACTCCAAAATCTTTCCACTGAAAGCAAATTATTTAGTGTCCAACTGTTCAGTGACATTTGTATGTTGCTGTGTTTTACTGCAAACTTGCATTCTAACTCAATGTAAACACATACAGTACATACACACAGTCACGTCGCTTACACCACATACACACACACAGGGGTTCCTACGGGCCCAGCTGCAAAAACATCACCAGCGGTTAGCATCACAGCTTGGGGCCTGACTTGGATGGATTTTGTGTTCTGTGTTTGTGTGTGTGTGTGTGTGTGTGTGTCTGTGTGTGTGTGTGTGTGTGTGTTTGGATTTACCTCATTCATGACGTGTTCCCTCATCCTCAGTCTCTCCTCTTCCATCTCAATCATGTCATCCTCCTCTTGTTTAGGATCATAGATCTTCTCCAACTACACACACACACACACACACACACACACGCGCACACACACGCACACACAAGAATTCTTCATGAATAATGAACAATTGCTCACACACAAGAATTCTTCATGAATAATGAACAATTGCTCAGTACTCTTGTAATGTTTTGATTAAGTTGCATAATAATCCTGTAAGAATTTATTTAAAATCAATTTTCAATAATTGCCTGTGTAATAGATGTGTCAACAGATTGTGTTGTGTTGGAGTCTTGAACATTTTGTTTGCTTGCTTTTTGCAATTACAAAATAATGTTTGTACAAATTATACAAGTACTGACCTCTTTAGTGAACAGCGCCTCAAGCTCCTGCTCATCAAAGTAGCCATCTCCATTGGTATCTGTGAACCAAGTCACACAAAAAGTTAAACATTTAAAGCATCTGCACTTACTTCACCATAGTAAACTTTGAAGTACCGTTTGGGGTTTAGGGAGAGAGAAGTGTTTTTTGGAAATGGGCTCTGTAACCAAGCTATTTTTCAGAGATTACCATGCAAGCTGAAAAATGTCCTTGGGTCAAAGTCTTCAGGATCCAAACCATCAGATTCTTCCCACACTTCTTTCAGCTGGTCCTTACTTCCCTAAAAACACAAACAGACGAACAAACAGACAGACGATAAAGGTGAGGGTAAAGGTGAGTGCGATTTATTGTATTGTATTTATTTGTTTAAGTTATATTTTTGGCTATTTTAGCCTTTATTAGACAGGAAAGTGTAGAGACAGCAGGAAATGAGTGGAGGAGAGATGGGGAGTGGGTTCAGGAAATGACTTCAGGTCGGACTGGAACCTGAGTCCCGAGGGCACTGAGCCCGCTGTGCCATGGCTCCCCCCATCAGCAGATATTAAGTGACAGGAACTCACAGCCGACCACTTAAGAGACAGTGACACCAACACTATATGTGTGTGGGTGATTGTTTTTTATCTGTCTGCATGCATGTTTTGCTCACAGGGTGGTTCACTTTGGGATGGTCTGCATGCTTCTTCCTCATCTCCTCGTAGTGCGCCTCCTCTTTCTTCCTCTCCTCCTCGTCCAGCTTTTTCAGGTGCTCGCGCCTCTCGTGCTCCTTCCTCATCTCATAGCGCTTGAAGTCCTCATGCCGCTCCTTGTCATAGTTCTCCAGATCGCTTGTGGCCTGAGAGGCAGAGGCTGTCAGTGAACAGCAATGAGCACGGGCACAGCACTGACACAAAGCACCGCTACAAACACAGCACAACACAACACAACACAACACATAACATGGACAAAAAGGCCTCTTCCCCACACACACACACACACAACACCCTATAACCAGACACCAATGCAAAACTCAACAACAAAGCAAACATGGCAAGACACAAAAAAACAAACAAAACAACAACACGATAAAAGACCCGTGTTTGTTCACGAGGCCATCAGTGAACCGAAGGGATAGACATAGAGCTTGTCTTTCTATGCGCCGTCTGTAGATTTTTATCGCAGCCAATCAGTTGTAGGTAGTGTTCCAGTTGTTCAGTTTATAATGCCAAGGCAACAAACTGTAGCCTACCTTGACAGTAACAATTTTGCTATAAAAATAAACCTGTGTGTTCACTAAAGAAAATTAGTCAAACCACCTGGGCACATTTGCCTACCACATAAAATCCATTTTCATATGCTAGACAATTGCAGTATGGGCTAAAATGGATGGAGTGATATTCAGTTGAGAGTGACAATCAGTGGCTTTGTGCTAATTGATGCTGGGGAGGCACATGCCCACCAAGACTGTATTTAAGTTATCCCCTAAATGTGTCTGAATATGACATATGAGATAATTGTGTTCATTATTTCCTTTTCCATCAACCCCTAATTATGACCGCTGCTAGCACCACACATGAAACAAACCACCACACATGAAACTTGGTGCCCCACTACACTTTTATGGTGCCCCACTAGACTTTTATGGAACCCCCCCCCCCCCCTAGTGGTAGAGGATGATGAGGAGGAGAGGAGGTACAAGGCAGGACTGTCTCAGATATTCAAAGACTTTTGAGGGATAACTTAATAACTTAAATACAGTCTTGGTGGGCATGTGCTCCCCCAGCAACAATTAGCACAGAGCCCATGCTGCAACTGTCTAGCATATGAAAATGGATTTTATGTAGTAGGCAAATGTGCCCAGGTGGTTTGACTGATTTTCTTTAGTGAACACACATTTATTTTTATAGCAAAATTGTTACTGTCAAGGTAGGCTACAGTTCGTTGCCATGGCATTATAAACTGAACAACTGGAACACTACCTACAACTCATTGGCTGCAATAAAAAACACACACACACACACACACAAACACACACACACATACAAACACACAAACATCCGCACATACTGTACAAACACGCATGCACACACACACACACACATCCACACGCACAGACACACACACACAAACACACACATAAACACAAACACACACACAGGCACACACACACACGCACGCATACGCACAGGCACACACGCACGCACATACTCACACAGGCACGCACATACAAGCATACACAAAAGTTGCAAGAGTAGGGGATGGAGTATGAGATGGAAAAATTGACAAGCTTAATTTATTTTCACGGAGAGGATGTACAGGAGCGGCGATCATATTTTGTACCACTATGCGGTACATCTAGTTATAATTCTGCCCACCCAAAATGTTAGCTTACATAATGCCCCTGGTGACAATAAGAGTGAATAGTACAGTGATTAGTAATGCATAACCAGCTCTCTGTAGTGGATAATCGGTCAAGGCTTACTGATTTAATGAGTTTGTCCAGGTCGTCCACCTCAAACGTGTGTGGGTTCATATGGTTCAGGTGCTCAAACTGCCTCAGGAGAGCCTCATAGTCCACCGTCATACCTACAGATATAATGGGAAGGGTGACTTAAAACCCTCAAAACGGTCATATTCATGATTGATAAGATTGGACTTGATACCATTTTCCAGTCCCTTTTTAATAGATTTGGCAGCATAAACAACATGGTTCAAAGCTTTTAATTTTTAGTAGATTTCCACAAATTACCACAATGAAAGTGCATAGCACCTAACTGTTTAGGTTTTAACATTGAGAAAGGAAATGACCCCATCTTAAGGTGCACTAAAGTGAACCTTGAGGAAGTTGTGGTAAGAGGCAATCACCCCCTCCAGCAAGGTTTTACAAACTCGATAGCTGACCCATATCCTTTCCAGCACATAACTAAACTGTAATATAGACCAGTGGTTCTCAAAGTGGGAAATAGAGACATGACAGGTGGGGTGTGAGGAACAGGAGATAAAGTTTTTTGTGCCTATCTTTAATAGTACCTTTCTTTTTTGACAAGGAAGATCATAAATTCAAAACAAAACAGCAAACATAAGTGTCATAAACAGACTGACATTAAAATAACATCTTGATCCCGTGGACCGAGATGGGAAATGTAACGTGGAACCAAAATGCAAAATCAGGTGGGGCTTGAAAATTCCCCACCTCCAAAGTGGGGAATGACAGAACCACTGATATAGACCAACTAACTCTTGAGAGGGACTACCTGGTTTCTCCGACAAGTTGTTACTGGTCAGACGTACCTTTCCCTCCCGCCACGTCCTGCTTGGCTTTGATGAGCGTGCGGAGCCGGTTCACCTCCTGTCTTTTCAGCTCGTCCAGTTTGGTCCTAACGCTGTGGCCCACAAAGTCAAGCTCTTTTGCAAGCTTCCCTTGCTGTAGCGGAAAACACACAGACAGTCACACACACACACACACACACACACACACACACACACACACACACACACACACACACACACACACACACACACATTAATGATCACCTAACATTAGGGTGACTCTAACAAATAGACAGCCCTTTAGGAGCTCGCCTTGTAGTTTGTAAACAGAGAGAGGCAGCTGAGTAAACCCAGGCCCACATCTGACACATATTTAACCAGACGGGGCCGGCTGAAGTCCACTCTCTGGTTTCTCTGTTACCTTGATGGCTTCCATGTCGGTGTTGTGGAGCTTCTCTCTAAAGTGTGGGTCTTTCTCCAGGAAGTCAATCACCTCTCGCAGGTAGCGGTCATAGTGGAGTCCAGTGTCCTGTAAACGTAAGCATTGGTCAATTGAAAGATAGTGGAATACTTCTGGCAGACACCGGCTATTGTGAAACTCGGCCCTCCTCCTTGCAGTGTTCCCTCTTAAGTACTTTTTTGAATACACATCCACAGTGGTTAACTTAAAAACGCAGGAACAGTTTACTTACTGGTTTGATTGTAAGAATCCCCATAATTTGTAAGTTTCCAAGCAAATATGACTTAATGCTATGTCAGTATCGAAGGCTATTTCATTGTAAAACATATAAGATCTATAGCCTACAAATCAATAATTCAAATAAAAAACAAATAATGTTAAAAACAAATAGCACAATAGAGCTTGATACTTTGGTAAACTGAAACTTTTGTGGCGGTACCTTGTAGAAAACATAATTCAAAGTGAGAATAGTGTCATTCACTTGTGGTGTTAGGAGCCGGACATAAGAGTAAAATAATCAGAGGTGTCTTATAATTACAGAACTTTAGCAGCTGTACTGAATGATTAAGCTAGTTTGGTAAAACAATTACCCTAGTTGTCATGCCAATAAAGCACTTTTGAATTTCAAATGGAAAACAAAAACTTTTGCTGGAGGCGAGTATTCAAAAGATTTGTTCAACTGTAAAATTACTGCCCCACTTTTAAGGGTCACATAAAGGTTAAGATTGCATAAAGGTGAAGGAAATCCCACTTCTCACATCACAAAAGGACTATGTGGTGTGCAGGTTTAGTCTTACCAACTCAACCAAGAGAGGTTGCAATGAATGACATACTTAAATGCTTTCTTCGCTCAGGACATTAGATGTCCGCTTTGTGTGTTGTGCTATTGTGATTGATAATGGATATGTGCCAGTAATGTCAAATATATATTTCTATGTTCAATGTTAGTCTTAATGTTTTGGGCATTTGTCACTGCAGTCCATCTTCGTAATCAGTGACAAGATTAGACATAATTGTCGTTAAATGTTTCTTTTTTCCCCCTTTTCATCTGCTGTACCCTCACTCTGACATCACAGAATTTTGCTTGGTCTGTTTTGATTAATTCTAATATCATGTCACAAACTTAAATCTAAGAATAATCCTTTATGCTCCTAGCCTGGCTCTGCACACCTGTTGTTCACAAGTCTGAACTCAGTTAACACCTGGGATAATAGTCTGAGTGCATAATGGATCGCCTCCTAGCGACCACTGATGTTGCTGATGACACTGAAGTGAAGCGTTCATTTGAAATATAGATGGAGTGATACTGCTAAATGAAGCACTATAAACAGCAGTAGCAATGCTAGCAAACATCAAAGAATTGAAGCTACAGGAAGAAGGTATGCAAATCTATTCATCAAGTGCAAAGACAACAGGGTTTGGGAAAAGGCTACATCAGCCTGTATCATTAGTGACAAAGTAGGTAGTATAGGCTCCCAGTCCTAATAGTGGTCAATGCCAATTTAGAGGCTGGTCTGATGTTTTCAAAATGAACCTGAGGTATACCAGAAACAATGAATTTGGGTCTTATTCTGCCAGGCAATATGTCCCTATCTCAAACTAGCAAAGACATAGACAGACACGATCGATCGATCGATCGATAGATAGATCGATAGATCGATAGATAGATCGATAGATAGATCGATAGATAAATAGATAGATAGATAAATAGATAGATAGATAGATAGATAGATACTTTATTGATCCCCAAGGGGAAATTTAAGAGAGTCTACCAAACATTGCCATTGCGGACTATATTTCAAGTCGTCTTGGGTAAAGTTTTCAACTAGCAATAATCGCACCTCGGATAACCCTCATAGGCTACGATACTGCCACTGCGCAAAGCCCTGTTGGCATGACCAATCTTCACACAGTTTTGCAGTACTAAAATAGCACCATGTAAACCATAAGAGTAAATTGGTTGAAACTAAAGCTGTTTGAATGAATCCTCTGTTAGTGTACCTTATGAGCTTGAGATTCCATTTTGAAAGTAGGCTATACATTTTTGTAAAGGCACTACTGCGTAGGTCTAACATCCCAACCAATCCCCTCCCATTCACTTACTGTGCTCTCTGGAGGGTCCAGATTCTCTTTTGGTGGCTCAGCTTTATTCTTGTCCACAGCAATGGGCACCGCATCCACAGACACCCACGCACACACTAGCACCAGCCAAAAGCAATATTGCATGCTTCTATGTGTCCCCATCTGTGTTTGATAAACCAGCACAAGGTGCAACTTACACTGGTAATGGAAGGTTGCATAATACACAAAAGACAAAAGAAGCCCAGTGCTTTAAGAAGGATAATTGTACAATTGTATCATTGCGACTGAAAACCTGCAGCCTCAGCCAAACAAGGATTTAGACGGTTTTCTGCTATGCTGCTGTTAAATTTTGAACTCACATATCATTGAGCGGCACTGTTGTCAAAATCAACAGAATGAAACAAAGGGCAACTAGCGTTTGCTTTGGAGTTTGGATATTCAACACTGATATCCATGGGTTGTGTAAGATATGTTGAAACAGCGTTGCACAGAAACAGGCTTTTGTCCATCAGCAGAACCCAAAAGTTGCTCGGTAACCACTGTTACAGTAGCTTCATGTTGAGTCTTGAGTCTTCTACAATTTCATCATCAGAAAGTGGATGTAGATAATGTCTCCACATTTTGCAAGACTTACAGCATCTGGTGAGATCTTGAAGACATTTAGATGTTTTCTATATCACAAACAAGATGGAACAGGCCAAAGGTTGTGGATGCTGTGGATTTGTTCCATAAAATGCCTATAGGCCTATCCACTTTAGCGCATCTGATAACAACTCAACTGGCAGATAAAATAATTCTGTGGCCATAACAATGTGATTTATAAGCAGAAGGTGAGAATGGTAAGTAAAAGAGATGTCTATTTTTTGCAAAAGACTGTTCAGCTGTGGCAATAAATTTGGACTGATAATTTGTTCATTTCTTTCGACTTTCAGTCTT
Organism: Alosa pseudoharengus; assembly: GCF_046254945.1. Lineage (NCBI taxonomy): Eukaryota > Metazoa > Chordata > Actinopteri > Clupeiformes > Clupeidae > Alosa > Alosa pseudoharengus. The sequence goes on from NW_027468565.1 coordinate 9,078,469, forward strand.
ACTTTGTAAGAATATGATGTCACTTATCTTTAAGAAGACAATCAGTTATTATAATTAGGATCGAAATAGACTTCATCAATTTGGATTTTGGCATATCATCTGAACCAGAAATGTTTACAGAGCAGTGTAGGACCTACCAGTAGCCTATAATGCCATTCTAGACAAGTAAGTAAAGGCTTGTGCTCTCAGGAGGGCCTTGGTGTTAATCTTAATCTTCAGTGGAACCTCGCTAAGACCAATCACGCCGTTGTTACACGTGTTGGACAAAGCTTTTACACATTTCCGTGTAAGGAACAATAATAGTTTTCCCTGTCACTATCATGTGATAGTCTGGTTACTGAGAAAGCGTTAAAGACGTGTGCGTAAAAAAACGGTGCTACAGTGCATTTAACCCCTACACTCTCATTTTCTTCCACACTTTCACCGACATAGGCTGCCCACAATAGTTACAAACATAAACAGACCCGCTAGATAAACTTCCAGAAAAAAACAAATGAAAGCAACAACTCCTTAACAGGCGCATCTTTCAACACATCTCTTGCTTACCTCTCTCTCCGTCTCTGGCTCTTCTCGTACAGGATTTGCTATTACCGAGCTGCTTTGCTTAAGGCTTGTTTCCACCTGTCATCATCTCGAAGTCAAGTGTCCCCGTCTAGGGATGCAACCTTCAAAGTGCCGTACAACTCGGACACCACGCCCCCAGGAAAGTACTATTGGCCAGCAAGATTCACTTCCTTGTTTATGATACTCATGTTGGATATCTATTGAGTGTTCAAATTGTCAATCAAACACTCATGCACAGCGTTTTCCCTGACGTAAGAGGAAAAGGTACGTGGCGTTCAGAGAAGCGGTGACGATGAATCAGTCTGAAGTCTGAAATCCACATAGACTGTAAAAAGAGGAAATTCCACTATCACAAAAATGGATGTCTGGCGAAGAGCCTTTTAAGGAAAATAAACGCATGCTTTATTCCATATTTTGCTCTAGGCCTAACTGTTGACAGCGCCATGTAGACAAGCAGCCTAATATACGAACTCAGAATAAAAAGTAACAAAGTTCCATTACAATAAAAGTAGGGTATACTTTCAATGTCTAAGCATGGATAAATAAACACCAAAATAAGCAGAATAATTTAACTATATAGGCCTATGCATGCAACCAGTTTTGCTCATTCATTCTTATTCTAAGTGGATATTTAGTCTACTGCTTTTTCTTACAACACAGTGACCAAACCGAACAGGCCTATCTTTCATTTAGCCTATCTTACTAATCTGTTTTATATCTGTGCGCGTATTATTCTGAAGAGCGTTAGAAACTACAGGCCTTAACGCTATATTTTCACAAAATCTAATTATGAAACCTCTGTTTACGCGTTCAGAAATTGCCATTTGCCTGCGTCTACACTGCGCTTTTAACAGCCATAGACATACCGTTAACTGTGCCCTTCCCAGTGTTCGCCACACAGCGGCCACAAACCACACATCACTTCAAACAGTGAATTCACAGACCACAAGATGCCGCTGTTTCCCTACGGTCCCTCTTGGCGACGCCAAGCGTAAACTTCACTGAACAGGAACTGACGTTGTATTCAGACTAGATAGACAAATTTTCCTACAGCAGAGAAAAATGGAGAGCAACAGAGAACGAACAGTTTGAAGGTTGGTGGCGATTTTTATTGGCCAAAGATGATTAGTTAACCAGTAAATGTATAGATTTGATGGTATATTATTTATACCGTGGCGTAGACATGTGTATGGTATGTTCTCTATGTTGCTGGCTTACTTTGTTGGCAGGTCACTAAGTTGATGGTTGAAATGATATTTACTTGAAAGTTTGGGAACCAACTTACTTCTTGGGATTTCACTTTTGGAGTAACGTTAACTTATGTTGCTTGTCACGGATTGATCAGCTGATTCTAAAAATCTAAACAATCTTTGACACTTTTTGGATAAAGTCTGATCCACCCAGCGTAGGCTATAATGTAACGTTAGTTTTTTTTACAACTAGTAGCCAGCTAGCTGCATCACGAATTTGCAGGCCAGTTATCTAATTGAATGGTAATTGTTTCCAAACCTAACTTTGTCAGGGTATTTGTTTTCTTTCCGTCAGCAAAATATTGCAACGAGGCAGCTAGGCTACTATGTTACTTATTTTTGTTCTATCAGGTTTTGAGCTTAATGCATGGATCGTTATAGAAATGCTAGCTATTTCAGTGTTGTCGTTTGACTAGACCTGGGATGATGGTGATGTGTCTGGGATTTCACTTGGCCCAAACATTAGTACCAACAGTTCTGACTATCTACATTTTGCAAAACAAAGACGGAAATGATGGAAGCTTGCTTGCTTGTCTTCATTGATGTCAATAGAATGGAGATGCGCTTGACACTGGCCTTAGCGCCTGATATTCTCAACATTCCAAAAGTAATCGCGCACCTAAATGACTGCTGTGCCAAACCCCATTGGTTGTACAGATGAATGAATACTTCAAAGGAAATAAGACAGGCAACTTCAAGCATGACATGCCAGTACGCAAATTATACCTGTCCTGTGTCATGAAATTCACAGCCTATTTAGTTTTAGTCCAGGGAAAATAAATAAGGATCTAAGGACCTTCCATTTCATGTTTGTATTTAGGATCTGTCTGCATCTTGTTGCTTTTCAGACTAGCGAGGTGCTAGTCTACGTGGTGTGATATGCATTATGAACACTGGGAAGTGTGAACTTTGATTTGGGTTGTCCTGCAGCCATTGTCAGTGGGTGTCTCCCTCTCTGCCTTTAGAAGTTGCTGATGTAAGCTGGCATACAGACTGGAGGAGGTCTCACGTGTGTCTCTGTCTGTAGAGACACAAATCAGGCAGGGGAGTTTGTCGTACTCATAATTTGAGTTAGACTGATCTCCATTTCTGTGATCAAAATAATAATAATAGAAAACTGAATGTGATGGCACTGGCCTATGATGTAGCTTTGGTCCTAAGATGGAGCTGGATCTGTCTCTCTATAAAGCCTTTTGCGTTATTGCATAGATGCTTTTTGTTTGTTCAATGAGCAGAGCCCAATTAGCTAGTAGCCTATACACTGAAGACATGAGCTGCTGAACTCCTGCAGTATCAGAGGGTCCATCAGCAGATTCACAGAAAGTCTGTTCATGCAGGTTGAACAAGACCTGGTTTGTTCTTATGGATAAACCTTTGGCATTTGACATATTTGTGTGGTGCAAAGTATAGAAAATACTTTGAGGCTAGTGTCTGGTGATGTTATTATGCCTCTATGGATGCAGACTGAATGAGTTGGTTTTCTGGTGGATACCAGATTAGATTGAAGAGCTTGGGTTTCTTAACGAGACTACAGGCAGCTTGTCAAATATTTGTGGGGATGCAGTCCACTACATATGTGGCTTCTCTGACTGATTTTTACAATTATGCCAGGTCGACTTCATATCATCCCTTTTGGTCTTGACATTCATGGATGATTGCAATTGGCAACATCTGTAATATCTGGCCGCACCATTCATGTTCTAGCCTGTCATGTCTGACAGTCTAATACACGCAGTCATACTAAATCCAAGTTTGTCAAGTCAAGGATGACGCAGGCAAGTAGATATTCTCGCCATCTTCAAGAGGATGCTCTTTAATGTTCTGCAGCTGACTGCAGACATTTGTGTGGCATTGGGATGAGAGATAAGCTAGAGATCTGAACTGTGCTGTGACCTGCACTCTCCGCCAGCTGTGCAGTCCACATTTCCCTGTCAACCTTGCTCAAGATGGAGGCACCTATAAATAAACCACAGACCCAGACTCCCAACTGGGAGAAATAGTGGGCAGCAGAATGGCGGTCCATATATCAAGAGATGGCAGTTATTTGCTATGTATTTTCTACATTATTAAGATGTTGGTAATTGTAGTTCCGAAGTCTTTTCCTGGTAATTTTGAGATTATATTTTTCAACTCAGCTATTGATACTGGGATCGAAGCCAGTTTCATGATGATGGTCTGTTATTGTTAAAGGCTGGCTGTATGGAAGGCTATAAACATGTGAGCAGGTGGATAAACAGACCAATAGTGAAGTAGGGATTTTGTTTTATAACATTAAGTGTGTTGGTTACCTCCGCGTCCTGTGAAAGTTTAAGCTCATTTCACTCATGGAAACATATGCCGATGGGATGCGCGTACTGTTCTTCTGCTGGGTAACATCCTCTTATTTGATTCCCACACCCACTAGTTTTTCTTTTCTTATTCATAGGAAATCATGTCACCATTGTGGCTACTTCCTAGAAGACCATCTCTGTAGACAGTTTTAGCAATGGTTCATACAACCAGGCTGAAGACTGGGCTATGTCTGCATCTCTTATCCCCTAAGATTTATCATGGTTGACTGGCCTTATTATGCTGCACTGCTGCTACACAATCATACAAAGACACATAAAACAGAGATCCTCTTTCATTTACAAGTACAATGGCCAGCTACCCAGCATGGTTTCTCTGTGAAGACAGCAGTGAGAGGTTAGATAAGTCACGTGCTCTCCTGTATTTGCAGAGAAAGTGTCTTAGCCCAGCTATTGCAAGAGCTGTGATTACAGCTGTGTGACCCAAGTAAATGCACTGACAAGCTACAGTTCAGCATGAAGACCCAAGATGTAACACTAAGTGAAATAGAAATTAGTCATGATTTAACTGTGAGGCTTTGGAGAGTTAGACCTAGGCTAGTCTTCACCAGCCTACATACTGCCAATCCCCATAGAGCTATAGCCCTAAAGCATTCTTAATAATTAGGTGTGTGTGTGTGCGCGCGCGCGTGTTTGCGTGTGTGTGCATGCGCATCTGTGTCTGTGTGTTTCTGTTGTGGTGTTGGGTTGTAGTACTAGGCATCAAGTGACGATGAAATACCATTGAGAGTTCTACATTCTCTATACTTTTCCTCTAGGTACAGTATATTTTGAAGTGAATAGCTTGGTGATGATAACTGTACAAACATAGGTGAAGGCCCTGTGTGTGACCCAGTTAACACACAGGGCCTCTCTTAAGGGCTAAATTCTGGAGGACTTTGAACAGCAGTAGATAGATAGATAGATAGATAGATAGATAGATAGATAGATAGATAGATACTTTATTGATCCTCAAGGGGAAATTCAAGAAAGTAGGAAGGTTGTTAAAATGTATGCAGTGGAGGAAGCATGCTGTAACTGTTGAGGTCTACGACCAGAATGGGAACAGGACAACACAGCATTAGGTCACATCACTGACTGACCCATTTAAGGCAGTATGGAACTGTAGTTTGTTTATTGTTTTTTTTGTGTAGGGCCTGTGTGTTGTTAAATCTGTCTAGTCAGGCAAGAATTTATTTGTCTTGCTCTCTGATTAAAACACTACCTCTGCTAGTGCACTGATATTCAGAGGTAGCTATGGGGAGCCTTTCGAGTTGTTTTCATGGACATAATTGTCATCCAAAGTCAATTGAGAAGGCAACTAGCCTAGCTTTATAGGTCTACATCTCCATGATCTCTTTTTGATACATTGAGCACCAAACCAGAGTGTTCCTTAGTCATCATGCCACCCTCCGGTACTGTCCTGAAAGTTTATGGTGAAGGCTATCATTTCCCTTCAGTTCGGCCCCTGGTCTTTAATTGGAGTTTCTCCTTTTGTGGCCACAGCAGACACAGTCTAAGTCTGTAGCAATGGTGTGTCTGTGGGTCTCTGGCATATCAAAGTTATCAGCACAGTCGAGATAAACTCACTGTGTATACACACACACATGTGCTTAATCAGCTGTCTTTTGCCACACTGTGGTTGTGGAGTTGTGATTACAGTTGAATTATCTGGCAGTGATGTGGCGGCTCATGTTGCAGTAAGTTGTTGTGTGACTTTGTAACTATGCCACTCCTACCGCTAAAGCGCCTGTTGTTTACTTGACCTGTGTTCTTTAAAGGAACAAAAAGCCTATAGCACTATGAACAACTTGTCTGGTTCTTCTGCAGAACATAAAGAATTTTCTTTACTTTCTGGAATTCTTCTCCAGTTTCTCCACAATTTTCTTTAAGGTGTTTATCTCGAGTGCCCCTGCCTGGCGAGCGGACTCATTTTGTGGCATGGCGGAGGCATGAATTCCTTGCTGATAAGGCTGCAGTGCCCCGCCTGTGTTCTCACTGCGCCAGAGAGACCAGATGGGGGGATGGGGGGTGGCAGTGGTAGGGGCAGTGGCAGGGGTAGGGGTAGGGGTAGGGGTGGAGGTTGCATTCAGTAGGGGTGGCAGTCAGGTTTGGCTATCGTGCCAAATTCCTCAGCACACAATGGCCCCTGCCTAGCCTGGTGGGTCACAAAAGGGAAAGGGAAGTTCAAGAAAAGACTGAGATGTGTGTGTGTGTGTGTGTGTGTGTGTGTGTGTGTGTGTGTGTATGTGTTTGTGTGTGTCTGTGTGTGAGGGAAAGACAAGGGAAACAAAAATGGGCTTATTCAGAGTGGTGTTCTTCTCAGCTGTGCAACCATAGGAAAAGTAGAAAGAGTGCTGGATTACACAGTTTGTGTGTGAACGTCTGTGTGTGTGAAAAAGTGTGTGTGTGTTTGTTTCCCTCCGTTAAAGGAACAGGCCAGTGCCTACCGATACCACATCAGCAGGGATGGTGATCGTTCTTATACACCTTACTAGTTCATGAAAAGTGGAGAGAATACCTGACACAGCACTGCAATAAATCCAGTTCTTATACAAATGGTTGCCCTCAATGTTGAGATGGTCTGCATTTTAGGGAATAGAAGCTTTGATCCCCTCCCCTGACTCTGGCCTTGTGAGGATGGGAGAGGCTGCTGTTGCTGCTGCATCTCTTGTCCTCTCCTTCTGGATGCATGCAGTCCATGCAGGTCTGAGCTGCTCAACTACAGGAAGAGAACTCTTTGCCATTTTTATTTATCCTTTTCTTCCTGTTTTGCTGTTGTAGGATCGATTGATTGATTGATTGATTGGCAGATTGAGTGAATGCAATGTAGCCTAGTTGATGTGGTTAGACTGTAATTCTCCACTGAACCTGGGCATTCTTTGGTGGCTGCTGCTGGTTCTCCATCTCCCAGAAGAGGGCTGCTATGGATTTCCAGAGCTGGTCGGCCTTGATTGGTTTCGATTATTTTCCCCTGCATAGGCTTTTCAGCTCTCTCTCCACATGCTGAGTTCTGGACTCAGTAGCTTGGTGGTCAACTGTGTCGTTTATAGCCGTCTAAGAAAAGGCTAATTTGAAAAAAAAATGTACAGTGTTTGCTTTGAGATGCAGAAATGCAAGTTTTGTCGTGTTGTTATGCAGGCCGGGGAATGTGTTTGTTATAGGCTATTAGGCTATGTTTTTAAAAAATGTCTCATCCTCTGGTTATTTTGCAGAATCCTCTGGTTGTTTTGTATTGTATGTTAATGTAGTATTGATTGTTAGGCCGCTTTCTTCCAGGGTATCTTACACAGCCTGTTTTAAGGAACGCATTTTGACTTGTAGACATTCCTTTATCAATGTTCTTTTTGTTCCTTCCTTGCCTCTAGCTGTCAGAAGTGTATTCCCTGTGCAGAGCCATCTTCACACCTGCTGCGTCTCCATGACTGAGGCACTGACCAGCTGACCCCATGGCCCAGATCTCCAGCGGCAACGGCCACCTTCCGGGCTCGCCCGGCATGATGCGGCCCCGGGGGGTTGTGGGTAAGGAGGAGGCCTTGCGTATGGAAGAGGAGGCCTTGGCCAAGCTGCAGCGCGAGAAACGCCACACGCTCCCCACTTCTGCGTCGTCATCATCGTCCTTATCGTCCTTGTCCTCCAACAGACCCTCCGTAAAGCCAGATGCCGCCGCTGCTATCGTAGCCTCGGGTCGTCCAGAGAAGGACCTCATCGTATTTCCGGAGGCGGAGGCAAAGAAGCGCGGCGAGAAGGACGCGCTCAAGAACATCGACGTGAACAAGCTGACCAACGAAGAGCTGGAGAAGATCCTGCTGGACACCACGTTCGACACGAACATGAACAGCAAGGTGACGCGGCCATCGTCTCTGCTGAACTGCAACCTGAGTGCCTCATACCCTGGCGGGCACGCCTACAGCCCCGTCCCCTTCCAGCAGCATGTAGCCGGCTCCCCCTGGAGCTCCTCCATCTCCATCTCCTCCACCTCGTCCCTCTCCACCCCCACGCACCCCCAGGCGGCGGTGTTCCCCTCCGCGCCCTTCCCCAAGCCCGCCTGCCCCTTCCAGAACGGCTTCACGCCGCCCATGCCCGCCTACCTCCCCATGTCTGGCTACCAGCAGACGCCCTTCATGCCCTTCACGCCCATCCAGGCGCCTGTGGTCTTCCAGCCGCCCACCGTCTCCCCGGAAATGGCCAAGCTCTTCGACAAGATTACCAGCACCTCGGAGTACCTGAAGAACGAGCGGTCCTCCACCATGGACCTGGACTCAGCCCCGCCCAAATCCCTGGAGCCGGCGCCGCCTCCCGCGCCCGTGGATCCCCCCAGCATCAGCCGCTTTGAGTGGCTGGACCTGGACCCTCTCACCATGCGCAAGGGGGAGCAGGAGGAGGCGGTGGGGGCAGCGGCCCCTCCAGGCTCCTTGTGCCCCCCCAGGCCTGAGAGTGGTGGGGAGGGCGGTGCAGCTAGGGACCCCTGGGACGCCGTGCTGCTGGATGAGCCAGAGGCTGGAGCCGGCGCCAGCAGCACACCTGACCAGGTGAATGCACCACAAACCTCCACTGTTCGCCGGGCCTCGACGGGAACGGCCGTCACCAGAAGCCACTCCCTTAACATCCCAGCAACCTCATCCAATTACCATAACAACCAGGTAAGGGCTGGCATTGATACAGCAACCAGAAACATTACCCAGAAATAATTATCTATAATATAGATATTATGTTTTTCTTGTCCAATATGAACCATATCCATTAGAGGGGAGGAACTTGGCATACTGACTCACTACAGCCTGTAGTTGTAGCCAAAGCTAAGAGCTCAGCATTTCTGTGCTGATGGGAATGTATTACACAGCCAAAATATTGAGTAAGAAAAGATTCATGTCATTATTCTAAAGTGGTGTCAAATCAGTGTTTCATAGTTTGAAAAACCCACATATGCATTAATTTGTGTCTATTAGTCAGACACTGAAGATGAAGGGTAGAAATCAGGCAGGACGTCATTTCACTTAGTCAGGGCTGAAATGACACCTCATAAAGAATTCCCTGGGCTTTGCCAAAATAGCTGTGTGTTTTATTTTCATAATGAAACACTACTACAGTAGATGACTAAATCCACTCTACTTTCTGAACCAGACCTGAGACCTTTACAAATCTTCCTCTCATTTCCTTAATGACTGACTAGCTTCACATTCTTGATCCAAGAAAAAGTTTGGTAATGCAACCCTGTTCTGCTGCAAGTCTGTTAAAGTGTTGTTTTTTAGGAATGTTCGAGTTTTGAAGGCTTATTTCCTCTTGAAGAGAACAAAGGGGACTCCATTATTTCAAACCTCCACCATTTTATCTGACGTTTGCCTTTGACTGGCCTGTGTTTGAGTTAGAAAGAGGATTTCCTGAGCACAATCTGAATTAGTAAGACTACTCAGTCCTGTGTGTGTGTGTGTGTGTGTGTGTGTGTGTGTGTGTGTGTGTGTGTGTGTGTGTGTGTGTGTGTGTGTGTGTGTGTGTGTGTGTGTGTGTGTGTGTGTGTGTGTGTGTGTGTGTGTGTGTGTGTGTGTGTGTGTGTGTGTGTGTGTGTGTGTGTGTGTCTGTGTGTCTTCCCAGAAAGTCTGCTTCCTGCCTCATTGTGTAGCTTGGTGTCTCAACTGGACAATCGACCGCTGTCACACATTTCCCACAGAAAGCAGGGGACTGCCTGTTCGGGTTGGCCCTCCTTCTAGAATTTTCTATGGTGGCTGGGAGCTCTAGCAGCATAGTATGAAGCTACTATATAGGCAACTTGCCATAACTGATGAGCTTCTTTGAAATGGTCATGGATTGTTTTGGTCCATGGCTTTGTATGTCCAGTTTTATTTAATGGCCTCTCTGTGACTGTGATTTAGATAAGGTCAAATGTAGCCTAACAGCATGCACTCATTTAGAAATCTGAGGCCACATAAAATCTGAGGCTGCCTTATGTTGGGTCATCTGTGCTGTTTTATGTGTCACAGAGTTAAATCATTTTCCAGGACGCTCAGTCTTCTGAGTTATTTTTCTGTGTTTTCTGTTACAATGAGGACATACAGGACATGGAACAAAAACAGGTTCAGACCTGGCTGGATCATACGATAAACCTGGAGCCCCTCACAGTCACCTGAGCAGTAACACACACACACACACACACACACACACACTACACACACACACACACTACACAGAGAGAGAGAGAAACCTTCCCCTGGAGGTGTAGAATTGTTCAAAAACTGATATGCTACCTCAGTGTCCTTGGCTGACCCAGACACACAGCTCCGGGCTGACGCTTATCACCAGTCTGTGGCATGACTTGAAAGTAGAAAGTCTTCTGTGTGTTTAAGATGCTGGAGGAAAGGAGAGCGATTTCAAGGGAATTTGAAAGCTAGGCTATTTCTGCATACAGATTTATGGAAAGGGGGAATGTGTATTTGAAGAAGTTGCCTCTCCTCTGTCTCTGAGGTGTAGGCCTAGTCCATGTGGCCCTGGAAAAAAAGTGTTGTCGGAGTTTGTTGTGTGCTATCAGAGTTTGTTGTGTGTGTGTGTGTGTGTGTGTTTGTGTGTGTGTGTGTGTGTGTGTGTGTGTTGTCTGAGGGTGAAGTGCAGGCCTGAGCTGCTCCCTCTGTCCTGCATTGTCTTATCTGATACGCCGGTCAGTCAGTTCCGCCTGCTCTTCGTTGTCATGGCAGCCTTGTATCCTAGCAGGCCCTATGTACGGATCGTTAGCTAATCTGGCCGATCTCGCTACCGCGCTAGCATCAGGTTACGCCTGCAGTGGGGTCACCTGATACCCCAACGTCATGGAGATACTTTCCTCAAGTTTGTGTGTCTGTGTCTGTCTGTCTGTGTGTGTGTGTGTGTGTGTGTGTGTGTGTGTGTTGTGTGTGTGTGTGTGTGTGTGTGTGTGTGTGTGTGTGTGTGTGTGAGAGAGAGTGTGTGTGTGTGTGATAGAGATGTGCCTGAGAGTGTGAGGGATCTTTCTGTCCAAGCAGAAAATGTCAGATTTCCGACACCACAAATAAAGTACAACTAACTAACTTCACTTAACTTATACATCTGCAAACACAAGTCACTCATGCTGCTAGTCAATAGTGAGGGGAACTGCTTTTTCCTTAATGACTAGAAGCCCTTTTTGCCCATTAGTTGTAACCTTAGTGCCAACTCTAACCTCTGTCCAAATCCTCGCCCAAACCTATACTCTATGCCCCTTTTCTAAAGCTGACACTATGAGGCTGGAAACTGTGATAATTTGTCTGAGCACCGTTTGCCAGTGAATGAGGTGTCGGACAATTATGCCTTGTAATTGTAAAAGGCAATGTGCCTGAACTTGAACCCTGTAATATGCCTGAACTTGAATCCCAGAAGTCGTTAGCATGCAGACTAAATACATGACATCAGTGCATTCCTCAGTAGGCCTGAAGACTACTATAACTGAGGAGTCATCATGGTGCCCGTGTGTGTGCCTGTGTGTGGCTGTGTGTGACTGTGTGTCTGTGACTGTCGGTCTGTGGGTGTGTCAGTAACTGTCTGTCAATATGTGTATGCTTGTCTGTCTTTGTATGTGTGTCTTTATATCTGTGACTGACTGTGTGTCTGTATATCTGTGACTGACTGTGTGTCTGTCTAGGTATTTATCAATGTGTATGAGAAGGAGGGACTGCTATTTCACCATCTTTTCAGGTTCCACATATAATGTAAAACACCACTGGCTTTTGACTTCAGCAGTGTAGTTCAGTAGTGAAACGCCCTTGATGATATTCAAACACAGCTCTTCAGCCATTGGCTTCCTTCCCTTTGCCCCTCTGTAGTTCCCATTATTGATGAGGTTTCTGTGGGGTGGCTGGCTGGGATGTGACGTGCTTTGGCCCACAACTTCATATGCCCACAGGCACGACTTCCTCTGTCCCATTTTAGTAGCAGCAATCAAGTAATGCAAGTTACAGCATTAACACATGTAACTTTTAGGTGCTTGAACACTGCCCAGACAATGTCTAACAAACCTTAACATTAGACTGTTCAGGAAGCCAACTTTCTGATGAATAATGACCGTAGAAACATGTTAAACTCATTGAACCCCATCCAAAACAGCCCAACAAATGCACACAAACGGCACACACTGACCCAACTCTTGGTGGTTGATAGTGTTTGTTGGCATTTTTGGGGGGCTGGGGTGCAAGCACCTTAAGAAGTAGCCTAAACAGTTTGGAGGTTGCACATTTACGTATGTCATAATTTCTTTGGTCAAGCAGTCATTTTGAATTCAAGCATCTCAGCATAATGATAGCAAGCCAGTTTGCCATGAACATGAACTGATATGATTCTTAAGAGGCACGTGAACAGGTAGGCGGTAATTGTTCTTTTATGGCCCAGAGCCACTCTGTAAAGGGCGAAGTATTAGACCTACTTCTGGATTGCTCTTTCAAATGACAACAACAGTGTTCAAGATTGTGATTACGCAAATAGCAGCACATCGTTGCACACAGTGGAGCATAGGTCGAGGCCCTCTGTGATCTGCAGACTGCACGCTCTTCTTCTTGGCCTCCAGCCAGCGGGCTCTCGGGCGCTCAGCTTCTGTTGTTGTCGTAGAGAATGCAGTTTTATGTAGGGCAGCCGCGAGCGCACTGGAAAGGAGAAACGGATGAATAATTTCTGAATGTGGCGAGTCACATGACTGCTCTTCTCCGCTTCTCTGCGCGTATTCTTACCCCACCGTCTGGGTCTGTGTCGTGTGAGGAAGTCAAACACGACAGGCTTTCTCATGAGTGCGTACATGCATGCGTGCGTGTGGGTGTGTGTGTGTGTGTGTGTGTGTGTGTGTGTGTGTGTGTGTATATGCGTGCGTGTATGCATGTGTGTGTGTGTGTATGCGCGCGTGTGTGTGTGTGTGTGTGTGTGCTTGTGCCTGAGTGTTTGAGCATAATTGTGCCGTGGTAGTCCTGCACAAAGGCATGCCTACTGCCAACTTACCAGACCTGCATGCCCACTCCAGACTTCTGCTGCCAGTTTTGGGTTTGAGTCATCGCCGTGTAAACACCACTACGCCTGCTGCGTGACTTGTGTTGTTTACCAAAGCTAAAGTAAACAAGAGCTGCACCAGGGCAGGGAGGCTCATGAAGGGCCCAGATGGTAGCTGGTTCTGGAGCGGATCCAGACCTGATCTGGCACGGAGCTGCACCGGGTCAGGGTCGGTTCCATTACAGTAGCAGCTGATTATGGGATCTGGGCTTTGATTTAATTCTGCAGAGAGCTAGTTATTCTCTCTGAGTGTCTGGTTGGTAATATGAGGGTTTGAGGATGTCAGCTAGGGTGAAATCATAGTGAATGCAGAAGAACTGATTATTCATTTCAGTAGATTTTTTTCTGATCTCACTTTCTCTCTCTCACACACACACACACGCACACACACGCGCACACACATGCTTTCATCAAAGATACAGACACAGACAGACACAGGAAGACCCACAGACATGCAAAGAGAAGTTGATGTCATTTGCACCTTTTTCAGATCTCATGACTGATTCTGTGCAAAATGTTCCTCAAAAGTAGATGAGGGAAACATTTCACTGGCTTACACAAAATAACAGTCTTTCCCAACTCCCAGCCTCAGACACCGTTTTCCTCCTAAGGAAGCTCTGACATTCCCGACATTCCGATCATTCCCCCTCCTGTCTAGGAGGAGCCGCAAGATCCCCGCCTCAGACTCCGCACCCCAGTGCCGATGTCATCATCGGAGGCATCAGCATGACTCCGCACTTCCCTGACAATTTCCCGAAAGGAGGCGAAAGTCGTTTCCTACTAACAGGAAGCCTAAGTGGAACAAGCAGTGTCCAGTCAGCTCCTCTTCACTGTTCTCTGTAAACTCACTCGTGTGTGTGTGTGTGTGTGTGTGTGTGTGTGTGTGTGTGTGTGTGTGTGTGTGTGTGTGTGTGTGTGTGTGTGTGTGTGTGTGTGTGTGTGTGTGTGTGTGTGTGTGTGTGTGTGTGTGTGTGTGTGTGTGTGTGTGTGTGTGTGTGTGTGTGTGTGTCTCTGTCTTTCAGCTCAATAAGGGAAGTACAAAAGTGCTCACCAAGTACCCCACCCTTCTGGACAAGGAGGCCCAGAACCTAGAAGTTGTAGCCTTCTGTGAAGACATTGCAATGTAAGCTATTTTGTGGTGATTGTGGGTGTGCGCGTGACAGAGTGTGTTTAGCTCACATCACCGTTCAAGACCTGTTCAGAAACCACAATTGTATTAAATGAAAAGGAACAGTCAATTAAAAGGAACAGTCAATCTTCTAAGATTTCTATATCAAAGGGGTAGGCAGCTTTTGCTGGATGAGCAATGCATAACATCTCTGTTAGCTACATGTTAACTACATGCCTTGTGTCTATGTTCATGCCTGTGCATGCATGTGAGCTTTCTCGGACATGGGCATGCATGCTAGTGAGTCTTTTTTGCTTTTAAGATGTCAGTGAATGCATGTCCTATATGTGTGCATGTTTGCTTAATGTGTCTGTGTGATCAGTTTGTGTTAACCCTTATGTGCTATGTCAGAGATTACGCTGTTCTTTAGTCGTGTGAGCCTGTGCGTGTTTGTGCATGTAAAGCAAGGGAGTGCATGCATAGACTTTTCCCTATGTGTTCTGTTTCTGTGAGTCAGCTTTCTTAGTGCCTTGTTTGGGTGGGGCCTTCTTTACATACCTCCCCCATTTAGAAGCAGACTGTCGAGCGGCACAGTAACATGGGCCATGTTGCCCCCTACCTCCATGTATGTGGACACCACTGGTGACCCAAATGAACAGAGATAGAGCATGTTTTTAAATTAAAATGATTAGAAGATTCATTCACATTTATTTTTTTGGTCACCGTGTACAATTAAAAGCACAGGAAATTAACAGAGTGGCAGTTGTATGAATTGTGTACATTATTTTGCTGTCAGTGGCTCTATCACGTAATTCCAATATGGCTGGGAATATGGCTACGTAGTGCTGTAGGTCATAGCTCGTGTTCCTGTATTCATATGATTTTATGTCCTAATCTTAGACTGAGGTCCAAGTTCGTGCACAGTGACCTCTCGACGAACCCCGGCTACGTCTTGAGCCCGGTGATTCCACAGAGGGGCACAGGTGGAGACAGCAGCAGCAGCAGCAGCGTGAAGGTTTCCATAGAGATCTCGGAATCCCAGCAGCCCGTCACCTTCACCTGTGATGGTAAGACCGCATCTATCACTCCATTCAACCAAATGCTGCAAATTTACCCTCAATTGGGAATATGGTGTTGGATGTTCCGACCGTAAGGTTGGAGTTTGGCGAGGCAAGTATGCGTTATAATGTTCCAGCTGCATGGAATGAGCTGCAGAAGTATTAGAAGCTGCCGCTCTTCATCTCTACAACCATTTGATTCTGATTCCGTTTTTGGTGTGTTGAGTTGGGTTGGGTTGGGTTGGGTGTGTTATAGTTGTTGATTGTTTTTGTGGTTGTTGTGTGCTGCCCTTCTTGGCCCGAGATCACTCGCAAAAGAGATGCAAATCTCTAAGTGATTTTCCATGGTCAAATCAGGGTACCAAACCAAACATCATCTTTACCTTAGATCTAAAACAAGACCTTGGATATGTAATTGGAGCCCACTAACTCCAGACAGCATGGCTGCCACCAGCCAGAACAGAATTGTTTCTGATATTCCTCAGATTTGCACTAGACCAGCATCAGAGCTTTCGTGTGATCACTGGGAGCTTGGTTGGTGTGTGTGTCGGCAGGTTGTTCTTTGGGAAGTATGCCCACTTTCCCTCTGTGTTCATGCAACGGCACAGTGTGCAGTCTGTACTTCAGCCCTCTGCCTTCTGTTCCCACTCTGATCATACGTCTTGCTCCGTGTGTGTGTGTGTGTGTGTGTTTGTGTGTGTTGTGTGTGTACGAGAGAGCGATCTTCCTCAAGTCCTCTCATTGGCTGACCCTGTTGCCCATTCCTGCAGCGCCGAGGAGGCCGGTCTGGTGAGTGGCCGGTGGGTCTGGCTCGGGGTGCTCTCCAGGCGGCCTGGTTTTGGGGCACTGTGGGCCCCCTTTTCATGTCAGGCCGCTAACCTCGGTTCCTTCCTGGCAGCGAATCAAGACTCAGCTTTTGTATGGAGGAATTCAGCTGGCTGGCCCGCAGCTTGGTGGATGCCTTTGTCCTCGGCTGTCCCTCTGAGCACATACTGAGTTGCTGTGAGTGTGTGTGTGTGTTTGCACGAGAGAGAGAGCGTGCACGAGAGAGAGAGAGAGAAAGAAACCGCATGTAAGAGTGTGTGTGTTTGTGTTTGTATGTGTGTGTGAGGGATAACATTTCTGTGGATGTGTGAGAGGGCATCAAAGAGAAAGAATGTTTTTGGGAGAGGTGTGAGTATATGTTTGTTTTTGTGGATAAAGGTGTATGCAAGTCAGTAGAGACACACACAGAGCTGCAGAAAGTAGTCTGTGTGTGTATGAGAGGAAGCATGTGTGATGTGAGGTGTGCTTACTGAGGGCCTGCATAGAGGTGCATGCAGACGTGGATGTGTGTGGGTCAGACCCGAGGCCTAAGTTGCCATGGTGCCATGCTGCCCCTGCACTGCCCTTGTGTCTGGGCAGTGGTCAGCTATGATGGTCTCGCTCGTTCACGTCTCCTCTCCTCCTCCCCCCTCTGTGAGACGCTGACCCAGTTAGTGCTGAGATGCTGAGACTTCGCCACAGCGACGGAGTGAGGTTTAGGATCAGCGCTGTGGAACAATGGCCCTCAGTCCTCCGTGGAGTGACCCAGAGAAAGAACCCCTGGAGTGGCTTTCTCTCCCCTGGGCTGGCGGAGCCGTCCAGCCTGTATCTCACGCCCCCCAGTGGGCCGAGAGCCCAGTGCACTCTGGGAAGGGAACCGAGAAGCGGGCAGACCGGATGAACCCACCTGGTTTACATAGAGGCGTAGACTGGCAACTGCGCTGACTAGACACAAAATGGCGCCTGGGTTTGTTTAATTAGAGATTAATGCTAAGCTCCAGTGTGGCTGGTTGGTCATTCCTCGGATTCCACAGCAGGTTGTGTGAGAAAGCAGAGGCTGGGGTTAACCTCAGTCAGGTGTAGAAAGCTGCGATCATTTTTTCCTGCGTCTCACTCTCTCTGATGACTTGAATTGTGTTGCATCTCCACAGCAGTTCACCGGATTGTGTTGTTCAGTGTTGTGTTGTTTTGATTTTTACTCTACTCCAGGCCTAAACAGTTGAGCTCCAGAACCACCACGGCCCGCTAGTCAGCCGATTGGACGTGAGGTTTTGCTCACCCGCATCAATAGTGTGTGTGTGTGTGTGTGTGTGTGTGTGTGTGTGTGTGTGTGTGTGTGTACGTGTGTGTGTACAGTGCTTGTTTAGTGCTCCAGTTAGCGTTCCTGACAAAGATCATTGCTTTGAGTGGTTTAATTTGTGACTGTAGACTCCCCTCCGAGCTCCCCTCCCACTCCCTAGTGTGCTGTCCTTGCATTCCAGAGCCATGTGGGTTGCCCGTGGTGACGGGGCAGGCCCTCTGGCTGCTCCAGCTCCCCCTCACGATGTGCCATTCTCTGGCACTTTAGCGCCGGTCCCCGCAGGCCTTCCACGCAGACCAGCCCAAAGAGCCCGTCGAGTGAGGAGGCAGCACCCCTCTCAGGCCCTGCAGTGGGCGAGGAGAATGAATGTGTGCACAGCAAGCCTCTAGCTGGATCTCTCCTCCTTTCCCAGAGACACGCTATCTGTTTGTTCTTTATGTTTTACTTTTTTCTCTCCGTCATGTGTACGTATATACATACATAGGCCTATTAATGCACACACACACACACACACACACAGACACGCACACACATGCAGAGAGAGACTCACACAACACACACCATCTATCTGACTAGAATGTTCCGCTTCTGATTCAGAGATCCAGAGGCCCATTCCAGTACTCTGTGTGTGTGTGTCTGGAGCCTTGGGTGGTGATGCGTGGGTCTGTGGGCTGGCACGGAGAGCGGAGACCAACACAGCGAGAGCAGAGCCACATGGCAGGAATGAGAGGGAGGAGGCTGACCGTTTTTTGGGCACGCACTGTCTTTATCTCCCCTCTGCTGGAATGGAGGGAGGGACGCTAATGCACGCTAATGCTAGCTATGCCTTGGCTCAGCCGGCCTCCTACCCCACCCCTACTAGAAACCCACTAACGCCCTCCTCAGCTGACCTGCGAGAAAGTTGACGAGGTCAGCCTTTCCCTTGTTCCCCCTCCACTCTGCTTGTGAAACCAGAGCAGCCCTTGAAAGACGTTATTAAAACATTTCTTTTCGTGTTTCCTGCTATCAACGAACAGGTCAAGAAGTATTCAAACAAACTCCGGTGCTTGTGTGTATTCTGGCATCGTACGCGTAGAACTGGGGGAGTCCGGGTGGAATGTGTTGCATAGGAGAGAAGCCGGGTGGGGGGGGGTGGGGTTGTGAGTGATTGAATCCAATAATTCTAAGTGGTGGAGTCAAGATTCCAAAACCAACAGTGAGCGAGAGGGGGGGTTGGGGTTGTGGGGGGGGGTATGTCAGGCCTGTCAATCAAGTAACATGAAGGGGAATCAGTGGAGCCAGAACACATCGGAAACGAGGGGTCTCCCTATACAATATATACATCATATATACAGTATATTATTATTATTATTATTATTATTATGAAAAGGAACTTTATTCGCAAGAATTTAAGCAAAAGAAAGAAAGCAAACAGCAGATCTGTCAAATTGAACCTGTTTTATTACTGGGTGGTTTATAGTGTTGATAGGAACTAGTTAGTTGTTTAGGCAATAGTTGGACATTAAGTCTTGAACCCCCACAGGACCAGGACACCCTGTGATAGTTGTCCCCTGGATTAGCAGCTTCTCTAGCTGACCGCTAGAATACTTCTGAAATAGTGCGCTCCCCAACCTGTTTGTTTGGTCTCTTGAGTGGGCTCTCTTTCTCCCTCTAACTCTGTGTCCCCTCGCTGTTGGGCTGTAGTGAGCTCTCCTGTGGAGCTGCTGATCATGCAGGCTCTCTGCTGGGTCCACGACGACCTCAACCAGGTGGACATCAGCAGTTACGTGCTCAAGGTCTGCGGTCAGGAAGAAGTTCTGCAGAAGTAAGTTCACATCGTCCTCTCTCTTTCTTTCTTTCTTTCTTTCTTTCTCTCTCTCTCTTGCCCTCTCTCTTTCCCCTCTTTCCTTCGCTGAGGCAGTCTTTTTCTCCTCTCACGTCCCCCTTTATCTTACACTATTGGTGATAAGGACACAGTTTTATGTCTGTGGTCTCTGAGACATTCCTTCTTGGAACAGAGTTAAATGATGTTTACTAACAAATGCCCAGACAAACACACAACACGGCGGCTCTCAATATTATATTCTTAGCCTGTGGTCTCCGTTACACTGAACAGTTAATCAGTTCTCTGTTTTTTCAGTACCTTACTCATTACATCTCTCAAGTTTCTGAGGCACTAAATCCTGCCTTTGTAATGACGGCTGACTGAGTCTGCTGGCTTAGCAGAGGAAGAGAGATTACTGCCAACATTCCCCAAACACAGAGCGACTAGAGCGTAATTCTGTTTTGGGAAATGTTTGACTGTAATTGTATTAGGGAAATGTTTTCTTTACACCCAATAAATATAGGCACAGGAGAGTGAATGGCGGGAATGACCCTGACTTAATGCATGGCGCAGAACTCTGTGTGTGTGTGTGTGTGTGTGTGTGTGTGTGTGTGTGTGTGTGTGTGTGTGTGTGTGTGTGTGTGTGTGTGTGTGTGTGTGTGTGTGTGTGTGTGTGTGTGTGTGTGTGTGTGTGTGTGTGTGTGTGTGTGTGTGTGTGTGTGTGTGTGTGTGTGTGTGTGTGTCATCCTGCATGTTCTAAGACTGTTGTCAGAGACTGTAATTCCCTGATTTCTTCACATGTGTTTGTTTGTGGTGCTTTGGTTTGCATCCATGTCTGTTTGTCTTTAAGACTAAAGCCCTTTGCTGACATTCAGAATGTGTCTCATTGCATTGTACATTTTTTATGGTCATCTATTTTTAGTGTCTTTAGTTAATGAATTGTAACAGCACAATGAAAACTCTACACTTGAGTCCCACTAAATCTAGTATTGCAAACATTACTAGAGCCAGATGCAGTAAATAATAAGACTGCCACTCAATCCTTAAAGTTCTCAGCAGAACATAAATCACACCTCTCAATTTCTCTCCATCCCCAATTCCTGAATCTCCTTGTATGTGTATTTGAATGTGTTCTTTTGTGCGTGCGTGCGTGCGTGTGTGTGTGCGCGCGCGCACGCGCGGCCCCTGATGACCAAAAGCGTCTATTCCTTATCATCTTATTAGAGCTGCATGCCCACGTAGTTGCATGTTTCCTGGTGTCCCAATGTCCTGGAAATCATTAACCAAAAGTTTTTTGGGGGGACAAAAGCCCAGAAAAAATACCTTTGACAAAAACCTGTATGGCCCACTGCACTAGCACAACGGTGGTCATCATTTACTGACTGGGTTAATTTGGTAGTTGAGGGAACACCACTACAACTGTAAATGTTTTTTTTTATACTGAAAGTATAATTCTGACTACAGTTATGTCTTGCTGCCAAAACCAATATTTATTTCCGTTTATAACTATAACAATGTCAGTGATGACGTAATCTCTAAAGATAACGCTGTGTTCCATTTCAAGCAGTAGCAGGTTTAGAATCAGAACAAGTCCCATAGCTAATGGTAGTAGAGGGAGTGAGTGTTGACCTTTAACCCTGAGCGAGGCCTTTGTCCACAGCAAGCACAGCCTGGGCAGCCATGAGTACGTGCAGAATTGCAGGAAGTGGGAAGCCGAGATTAAACTCCAGCTGCTGCCTCAGATCACCATGAGCCGAGACCTGGCCCGCACGGTACGTACACACACATAAACAAACCTACTCGGATATATTATTTTTTTCCCTTGTTTTTTTTCCTTTTAAATCACATCCGATAGGGGTGTCCCAAACCACAAAGGAAACCATTTCCAGAAATATTCTTGAATCCATACACCTGGGTGGCCGTCCCAAGTAAAGCCTATGTATAGGAAACGTCAACCACACATATATATGTGTCATTATTTTAAAATGTGAATAGTGGTAGACTCAATAAATAGGTATCATTTGTGCTCAGGCCCCTCGGAGCTCACAGAGCAGGGCCACAGAATTAGCAGTGTTAGACTCAGTTATTTACAGTAGGTGCTATGCTTTTACCTGGAGGTCAATAGCAGTAAATGTGTTGGTAATTGAAAGTACACACACACATATACACACATACAGAAACACACACACTCTCAGACACACATACAAACACAGTCATATCCTTTCTCAAGGAAAGCTCATCTTAGCAGTGGTTATTCATGATGTGTTGTCATAAATCATCAGTGCACTGAAGCTGCAGTTGTCAGACAGGTTTGTGCTGAGGAGGTTGGGTAAACAACAGGGTTGATTGTAAGGCTGTAAACTGCTCATCATGAAGAAAATAAAAACCTTTATTTTTCCTTTTCATGTTGGAAATTGAGAATACCCTTATTAGCCCTTATTTTTAATAAACAGAACCTTAGACAACAACAACATAGTCAGGTATTGCACTAAAAGCATTATGATAATGTAAAGGAGTTGCATAGGAGGCAGTGTAAGAGGCTGTTGTGGTTGGGACGGCTGTGATGGTTCAGCCGTCGGGTTCAGTTTGTCATAACAGGCCAGCTGTGGGTAGGGCTGCCTCCTTAAGACAAGCACAGGGGAAAGTGCAATCTGCAGCACTTCAACCAGTGTTGAGTAAGAGTAACCAAACATCCCCAGTGCAACACAATCCTGTCCTCCCCCCCATAGCCTATTATCAGTTTGTGTAATTCCCCAAACGGTCCCATATGAGAGCATTTTGTTGTTGATAATTATTTAACGGTGATGTCAACATATTGTATTGTCGTTGGTCTGCAGGCAGAGGATGATACATCCACCATTGACCTGGAGAAGTACATGGGCAATGTGGACCGGCCATTCAAAGAGACCATTACTCGGTGAGAGCCAGACCTCCAGACTTTTAGACTTTTTAGATTTGCCCGTAAAAGCCCAAACCTGTCAGTCTCTCTTGCTCTATTCACACTCATCTATTTCCTGTATAATGACAGACAGGGCCTGGCAGACTACCTGGAGGGCTACCACAATCAAGTCAACATCTTCCTTCAGAATGAGGTCAGTGTTGCTCATCCTCTGAACACTAGGACACACATGGCCTATGCAGATTACACAATTGATTTTGTCTTCCACGATGGTCTTTTACGATTGACCATGTCAGACTAGGGGATCAGAGAATGCATCTTGCCTGCGTCTTGGTCGGGAGATTGGCCACATAACAAGATCATGTAGCCTATCTATCGTAGCCTATTGTAGACTTTTCATATTCGGGCAAGACACTGGAAATTTGTCGGCTACAACAAAATCCTGGCAAAATCAGGCTGAAATTGTGTAATCTGCATAGACCACAAGACACTCACACCTCTGCTTATTTCTTGATGCCTTGTCTGTATGTGAGAAATAAGATGTGTTTATGATGTTCATATGTATGTGTGTGTATTATGTTTGAGATGTTTCACTCTGTCTCCATTGAAAATTAACCTATTAACCTTTATTAAGTCTATAAACTCTTTTAGGTTGTTTGTAGTTTAATATCTTTTCACTTTATATTGAATGTTTCCTTTAGTTTTATTTTGAAATACAGGCAACCAGATTTAAGCACATGTTTTCATTTTCTTCTAAAATAAGCCAGAGATTAGCACCAAAGCATGTAGCTCAATGAACAAACCTTGTTATCGGTACCTAGTTGCAACTGGTCCAGGTTGAGTGTGAGTGAACTTGGGTATGGGAAAATGGGTTATGACAGAGGGCACATTACCTGATGTTCTCTCTCTCACCTCTGTGTCCGCAGAACACGCAATACAAGGCGGTGGAGAGGGTAGTGCAGTCTGTAAAGAACCTGTGCTGCTCTCTGGACGAGGTGGAGACGCCGGCCATCACCGAGGCGGTGAAACGGCTCAAGCGGGCCGTGAACATGCCCCGCACACGGTCACCTGAGGTGAGCAGAGGTCACCTGCCCTTACAGGATTCCTGTGGTTTTAGTCGCGATTCAAAGGTGTTTTATGACTTGGCTATGAGTCGACCACACACCTCATGTGTCCAGACAAGACTAACCGTGTATCAGAGACTGATTTGAAGGCACGTCAGCGCCCACGTTGTGGTTTCAATCAGAGCAGGACACACTACAAATGCCTCCAATTTCCCACTCCCGTTTAATTCAAAAATGCAAAAATGTGTCCTCTTCAAATCCTCATTATGTAAGCAGAGTGTGGGTTGTGTACTGAACCAGAAATTTGAGAAAGCTGCTGTTGTTTTTTTCCCCCCTTCACAGAATGGCTCTAAATCCTCTGGTAGCTCGGGCGATGGTGAGTTGAAAGGAAACCGATGCATAAACAGAAGCCCTGCCAGCAGCCTCTCTGCTGTCATAAACTTTATTTATTTTTTTAAAAACATGGTGAATGTGCACTTCAGAGTGTTTGTGTCTCATTTACACGATGTCTGCCCTGTTGCCCCCCCCCCCCTTGCCTCAGGCGCTCGTGGTCCCGTGGAGGAGAGTATGGACACCCTCTCGGACGCCATCTACCAGCTGGTCAAGCTCTACCTGCGCTACTTCTGCCCCCCCTCTCTGACCCCCAACACGGACGCCCACAATGGCCGGCGGGACAGCCGCGAGGCCTCGGGTACCACTGAGCACCTCAAGTTCACTGTGTTTGCAGTTCACGGTGTCCCGTCCGCCTGGGTCAGCAGGTAGGCAGTAGAGCTCCCTCTGCTGGTGGGGAGGCTGTTGTTTGCTAGTTGGGCATGTTGAATGTATACTTGTTATTCGTTTTCCCAAAAATGGAAAGAACAGCCTATTAATAAAAATGTTTTATTTTTTTTTTATTTTTTTTTTTTTATTCCACACAATGTGAAATCCATGCCGTGTTTTTGTCATTCCGGTTGTTTTATACTTCAAATTAATAATGGTAAATATTTGCACTTGAGCTGGTAGACCAATGCCAGAGAACAAAAGATAGATTATTTGGATTTTATTTTGCTATGTGCTGTTGTGCTCTATATCTGCAATGTTATCTGCAGTCATGTGCCTGTCCCAAGTTTAAGGCCCTCTGTCATTGTTTGCCCTTTGGCTTCACAAAGACCATTACAAACTCCTATACTTTTTTATTTTCTAACTTTATTGCCCAATGAAAGTATATTCCGTCGCTGCATGATGCTTGTATAGTGTTATGATTTACTTAGATGACCTCTTAGTAGTCATTCTGTGACCACTCAGAAGATGGTGAGAGGAATGACTTCAAGGACTTGTTTTTGTGAGCTTCTATCATTATAAGCTGCGATTGAGCTGCTGTTTCCTGGTTCACTTTGGACAGGATGACTTGGGGCCTAAGTTAGCCTTGTCTCCTGTCAACACAGCTTGCATATTAGCCATGACTGAAACAGAGGCCCACGGCCTGTGAGGATTTCCATTCAGTCTGCAGAGACATGTTAAGCACACTCTCTTTACAGATAGAAACTCCTCTGTGTCATGTCTGAAGAGCCTCCATGGGAGTGACGGGCGCAGTCAGAGAGCGCAGACACATGCCGTATACTCCACAAACAGAATTATGCATTCAGGTTTCCAGCACTTTTCACAAATTTATTGTGAGAATGAATGCCTGGAACACATTCCACCATGTTGTCCTGATTCAGCTGTGAAATACAGTGTGCAATTAAGAGCAAGTGGGCATGGTATGAGCCATTCGAGTCACTCAGCACGTCTTTTATAATGATGATGGTCTATAATAACCATGTTCATCACTAGCTCTTGTCATTTTGCCAGACAAATACAGCATTTTAAAAGGCTGAGATGCACTAGAGAGAGAAAGGGTTCTGTATGAAAAAGGCAGACAGCTGTTTCTTTGTGTGTCTGTGTGTTGGTATATGTGTATGTCTCTGTGTGTGTGTTTGTTTCCCAGGCCAACCCTCATGCCTTAATGAAAGACTAAGCGGTTAATAACAGACTTGTTTCATGAAGCAGGCAAGCCCAGGATCTCATTTAGAATGCAGTTTTTAGCAGCAGGCTACACTCTCTGTGCACCATGCTAGAGCTCATCTAAACATAGGCAGCACTTAACACCATACCAGCAGAATACCAAAATACTGCTCATTTCCTGCACTACACAACATCAGTAGGATTGGTTTGCAGAGTTGATGCACAGGCATACAAATTAGACTTTAGATAGTAAAATGCAGGTCACAGTCATTAGCCCCAAAGCCCTCAATGTTTTGTCTAGATATTGAGCCTGAATCAGTGGCTAACTAAGCTGTGTGTTATGTCGGCTGGTGAAATGCAGAAGAGACATATCCTAGGACATCTTGTTAAAGAGAAATTCTGTAAAAAGAGAACTGTGTAGTCATTCAGTGGTTCAAAACTGATATTTTCTCCATCTCTCAAACTGGCAACATTTCTGTACCTTAAAGCAGAACATTTTGTTCTTCAGAGGTCTGTACAAAAACAAGAAATGTTTTTTTCCTTCTTTTTCCTTTCTTTTTTTAAAAAAAACAAGAGAGGGACGTGTGTTATTTTGTTATGCAAAGTATTCAAAGACTAGATTTCATTCCATTTTCCAGACTGAATATTTATTCCTAGGAAAACAGCAGAGGGGCTTTTATATGTTGTGCCCATCTGCTTTTTCCTTCTACCAATGCAGTGCATGCATGTGTGTGCCTCAAGGCTCTCTGATACCCTGCTGTTTTTCTTTTTGCCCCCTCCTACTGCTTTATTTGTATTTGTGTGGATGGATGGGTGCAGCTGCCATCTTGTTTTCCTCCTCTGTGTTTGCCAGTCACATTCCTTTCTTCTTCCTGTTTTTGCAGCTATGAAAAATACTACCTGATGTGTGCCCTAACTCACAACACCAGGAATCTCTTCAAGCCTGTGCAGTCCAAGAAAGTGGGGACCTACAAGAGCTTCTTCTACCACATCAAATGGGATGAGCTGTAAGTCCCTTCCGTCCGTACCGCGTCCACTTTTGATGACCTCGCTCTCGCTCATCCCTTACAAGTTATGTCTGTCACTGGGGTTTCCACTGGCAAGTTCCTGGGCTGTTGTGACCCGAGACTGACCCGGGTGTAAATGCTTCCATGTGTGTTGTATTCATCAGATTTGAAATGGAACAGAAATAAAGTAAATCATAGCTCAGAGTCAGTTGTAGGCTGTAATTTAGTCAGATCAACTGAACTGCCAGATCAACTGAACAACTCTGTGGCTTCTGGCTGTTTAATTGCCTGAGTTTTAATTCCAGCTAGACAGGGGAAAAGATGCTAAATATATCTTTTCTCCATCTTCAGTTAGTCATACACTGTTGTAATGATTAAAGAACACTGTAGCCAGCATTTCAACAGATGTCATGAGATCATTGAACTGGATGGGTACAGGGAAGTTTCCTGGTCATAGCTCACAGGGTACACCTGTATGTCCTGTGTTTGCTGTGCGCTGCTTTGAATAAACCCATCTGCTGTGTAAATGTAAATGTGAGTATGGCCTGCTGTTGTGCCTCCCCAGGATCAACTTCCCCATGGCGGTGGCGCTGCTGCCCCTGGAGGCCGTGCTGAGCCTGTCCCTGTACGGAGTGCCCAGCCAGAGCTCCAGCGGCTCGCCCGACTCCAACAAGCAGCGCAAGGGCGCCGAGCTGCTCGGGAAGGTCTCCATGCCACTGTTTGACTTCCAGAGGTAGTGTGTGTGTGTGTGTGTGTGTGTGTGTGTGTGTGTGTGTGTGTGTGTGTGTGTGTGTGTAGAGAAGAGAGGTGGAGGTCTTCATGCCACTGTTTGACTTCCAGAGGTTGTGTGTGTGTGTGTGTGACTATGTGTGTATGTAGAGAAGGGAGGTGGAGGCCTCCATGCTACTGTTCGACTTCCAGAGGTAATGAGTGTGTGTGTGTGAGTCGTAGCAGTGGTAATTGTTGTGTGTATGTTAAGGGGTTTCACACAAAGGTTGATGATGTTGATGTCAAAGGTCAGACAAGAGAGTGTCACACATAGTTGTTGTACTCTGGTGTGGTATGAGAGGTCTGTGTCTCAGCCATTCTCAGAGCGGACCCGGGAATGCCCCAATGTCACCCTCTGGCATCCGGAGGTCAGACAGAAGAAAGCCGCCCACATGGACCGTGTCCTCTGTGTCACCCGAGGAGTCCAACTGAGCCACTCAGAGTTGTGGTGTAGTGTGTTGCGCTGTTTGGGTAGTTTGATTGTCGTAGTGAAATTTTATAATGACCCGTCTTAATCAGGATGAAATAAAGCCTCCCCCACACATTGAGGGCATCCTGCCCACATTTTGCGTAATGCTGCACATTTGTGGGCTGTTTTTTGTTTTGGTATTGTGTTGAAGAATGCTAGTTGTGTTCAGCGTGCCACTGCTGCATGTTTGGAGTGAGTCACCTCAATGTTATTCCTCTCTGCTTACTGCACAAGTGTTTCCTCCAAAGAGTAGTAATTGTTTCAAGGAGTAAGACTAATTACTTGCGTGTGTGTGTGTGTGTGTGTGTGTGTGTGTGTGTGTGTGTGTGTGTGTGTGTGTGTGTGTGTGTGTGTGTGTGTGTGTGTGTGTGTGTGTGTGTGTGTGTGTGTGTGTGTGTGTGTGTGTGTGTGTGTGTGTGTGTGTGTGTGTGTGTGTGTGTGTGTGTGTGTGTGCGTATGTTCTTCAGGGTTCTGGCCCATGGAACCATGCTGCTGAACCTGTGTTGGTCCTCTGAGGAGTGTCTATCAGGACCTGCTGGCCGTAGGAGAAACCTGGCTGAGAGGATCATCCTGCAGGTACCCGCACACTAAAGCTAACTGCTACCAGACATCAGCGTTGAATAATTGGAGGAAGTCCATTTCAGAGTTGGCTGCCCATTGGTTGGTCATGTGGTTGGTCGTTTTGCATATCAACCTGACCTTGCCTTTCTCAGTAGGCAATACAGACTAACTAGGCCTGTTAAAATCCGGACATGAGAGGACAATGCTGGCTAGGCTGAAAATTACACTTGGTTTGGAAAAAAACCGAGCTTTTTTGATCATGGCTGGAACCATTCAGTTAAAATGTATGTGTCTGTATGTGTCTGTGTGTGTCTGTGTGTGTGTGTGTGTGTGTGTGTGTGTGTGTGTGTGTGTGTGTGTGTGTGTGTGTGTGTGTGTGTGTGTGTGTGTGTGTGTGTGTGTGTGTGTGTGTGTGTGTGTGTGTGTGTGTGTGTGTGTGTGTGTGTGTGTGTGTGTACGCAGGTGGATTTCCCCACACCCGCAGTGGATGTCCTGTATGTGGGTCCTCAGGAGGCCGGCGGTGGCAAACCCCCCCAGCCTCTAGAGGCTCTGGACTCTGACCTCCGGAGGAAGGTGGAGAAGCTCTGCTCCCGTGCATCCAACTTTGGGTATGTGCAGTAGGCCCGAGAAGATCCTCTTGTACCTAAAATGCAAACTTTGTGAAAACTTGTCTAGAGTGGGCAAACATTATAACAGTACTTGTGTTTGTGGGAGTTTGATTCCATTGAATGCCTTTCACCTCTAAAAACTTGATTTACCAAGAAGGCTTCATCGTGTACACAAACAGTAGAGTTAGCATAATGTTGAACCATAGCATGACCAGTGAATGGGCACTTTAGGATTTTAAGAAGTTGTGTTTCAAGTTATTCTTTTCAGTGCAGTTCAGTTTTTGAGATGAAGCGGAGTTGAAATGAATTCTATTTAACCAAAATTGCTCATTTACAAGGACCAAGAGATAATGTGGCTTTGTAGGCCATTCTTTGTCCTTATCACAGTGTGGAACACCGTAGGCTGAGTCCCGTGTGAAAGTCGAGTCTGCCCGTGCTTAAACAGAGAGTCTTTCATGCCTGGCCGTCTATTTCTCTCCTCCACTTTCCTGAAGGCCCTCCTGTTGTGTTCATAAATAGTTCCTTATCTCGTGTGATTCAGAAACCAGGCTTGGAGGGCATTTGTGTTTGTGGTTGAGGGACTCCCCCCTTCCCTTGACATCAAAGTGTCTATTATTCGCTGACCTGAAGGCCAAGTCTGAGCACAGTGTCAGTGTGAGACTAGGCACAGCACATGGGGAGGCCTCTGTATCTGCTGGGCTTTGTTACTGTAACAGATCAAAATGTCAGGGAAAGAAACATTTTGTTATTTGCATAATAATAAGCTCTCAGCACAAACACGGTCGCAAAAACATCACATTTTCCTCTTGTTGCTCTTGGCAAGTCAAAGCCTGAGTTTGTCCTCTTGGGTGTCACAAATCATCATATGGATTCAATGGGAAATATTGTCCCCATACATCTGCTAACATCCTTAGGGTGTGTTCTATACATCCACACACAAAGAGTCAATACATTTTCATACATTTCAAACAACCAAGACCAGCCCCAGTTGTCCTAAGTACTTCTGAGCAATATGCCCAAGTTCAGGCATCAGGAAAAGTGCTATAAATGCGAGTCCCAAATGAAACCCAAAGAGGGCACAGTGGTTCATCTCATTCACAGTGTGTTTTGTGTGAGGGCTGTTGGCACCACAGGTCCCTGTGCTGGACTGTTCACACACTCCCTCTCTTTCGATGCGGCAACAGGGCTCCGTGGGGCGGATCAGGGCCAGATCTGAGCCTGATGTGCCCTCGATCGGCTCCAGAGACCGCAGAGCTCTGTGTGTGAGTGATACGAGTCCGAGGGCGTCCCAGCAGACCAGCCCCTTTCTAAACTGCCAAACCAAAGGCAGAACAGGCAGGCTACTCGACCCTGTCCTCAGATAACACTGTACGTAGAGAAAAAGATGGAAAGAAAAGGGACTGACAGGAGACAGGGAAGTAGAGAGCGAATGGGAAAAAGCTTGTATACGTATTCTTAACTAAGCCTGTTTTAGGACTTGGTTCCAGCCACATCATCTGGGAGAGATTAGTTTCAGTTCATCTGGGTTCAGACAGGGGTGCCCAGTTGTTCCGTCTGAAGCTACTTTACACTCTCTGGGGTGGAATATTCAGGAGTTCTGTCAGGATTGATTTGTACTTTCATGCTTGTTGGAGAAGAACTCAGTGCTGTGTGGGTGTTGATGCAATGGTTAGCGACACCACTTCGTCAGCAGGCAGTCCAGTTTTGATTCCCAAATGTTGAGGTCCTTTGTAAGTCACTTTTTCTAATAGCATCTGCTACTGCATATGTGTTTCACCCTGTGGGTTACATCTAATATGCAGATGCTCCTGAAAGATCAGTTACATGTGGCTGAGGATTAACTGCCAGTATATTCAGTAAAGACCCTGATATGTTGTGGTGATTCTGAGATGGCCACAGGTTAAGATCAATGACCTTTGACCCCTGCGGTCCAACTCCCACCTTGCAGGTTGACGCGTGCGGATCGGCAGCTTCTGTGGGACCAGCGGCACTACTGCCAGGGCCTGGAGGGCTCTCTGCCCAAAGTGCTCGCTAGCGCCCCCAGCTGGGACTGGGGCAGCATGGCGGAGATCCACACCCTCCTCCACCACTGGCCTCCACTCAGCCCCGTATCTGCACTGGAGCTGCTGGATTCAAAGTACGACTCATGCACATGTGTACACACTGACATGCACAAGCTCTCTCTCTCCCTCCCTCCCTCCATCTGTCTCTCTCTCTCTCTCTTCTCTTCTCTTCTCTCTCCATCACTCACTCACAGTGGAACTTTCTGCAGCACTCTGAAGAGCTTTTATAGTTGCCTATGTTAGTGAGATTCAGCTGCTGCCCCTCTCCCTCTGCAGGTTTGCGGATACAGAAGTGCGGTCTGTGGCTGTCAGCTGGATCGAGAGCAGCAGTGATGACGAGCTTGCGGACTACCTGCCTCAGCTTGTGCAGGTACACACACACCTGATGCAGAATCCATGATGCCAAAAAGGAAGAAATGATTGAAACTAATTGTACATCTTAATTGTAAATTATTTGCGTGGTCAGTCAAGTTCGTAGAGCGTCGGTATAGTTTTGCTCTGACATGAGCTCTAAAGATGCACAACTTTTTTTGAGTATTAACTATAATCAGTAGCAAATTGTTATGCTCATCCAATCAGAGCACATGGAACTGGTTATATGGGTGCTTAGCAACACTGCGGAAAAAGTAGCTTCATGTGTAATCACCTTTAGATTGTGAGTGTGCTTACCTGTATCCTCTCCCTCAGGCTCTGAAATTTGAGAGTCACCTGAAGAATGCTTTGGTGATGTTTCTGCTGTCTCGTGCACAAGGGAACGTGAACATTGCACACTATCTTTATTGGTCAGTGCTGCAGCTTTGGGTCAACGCCATCTTTAATATACAGCTGTCTTTTTCCAAAAATTTAGACCTTGTAGATAAAACATTGATAATGCTTTATCAGCAGCATATTACAGTAATATTCAATAAGTTCCTGGAATAATGTATGTTGACTGTATGTATGTATGTATGTATGTCTGTTATTAAATGGTGTGTGTCTGGTGTGTCAGGCTGCTAAGGGACGCTGTCCAGGACCCAGCGTTTGGGCCGCGCTATGACCAGGTTCTGGGCGCGCTGCTGTGCCTGTGTGGGACTGGCCTGCGGTCGGAGCTGGACAAACAGACCCGGCTGGTCCGGCTGCTGGGGGATCTGGCAGAGAAGGTCCGACAAGCCAGCAGCTCCATCAGACAGGTCAGCATCCACAGGGCTGGAGTAGACCCACAAAATAGGCCATGAGTGTACTGTTGTTTCCTGTTCATGTTGTGCATGTGAAAACAAAATAGGAAATCCTGCTGTGGTTATCTGGTTATCTACCATTAGTCAAATCACTTGTAGAGTTTTTTTGCTGATAGTGGCTGTTGTCTGAACACTTGAATGACGAACAGTGCACCTGT
This sequence comes from Alosa pseudoharengus, assembly GCF_046254945.1. Classification (NCBI taxonomy): domain Eukaryota; kingdom Metazoa; phylum Chordata; class Actinopteri; order Clupeiformes; family Clupeidae; genus Alosa; species Alosa pseudoharengus. Next base: position 9,110,490 of record NW_027468565.1, read on the forward strand.
CTATCTTGTACAGCAATGAAATAGAATGTGAGCCTAAATGAATGCAACTGTCAGTGCAGCATTGTATGTAAACGTGTGTGTGTGTGTGTGTGTGTGTGTGTGTGTGTGTGTGTGTGTGTGTGTGTGTGTGTGTGTGTGTGTGTGTGTGTGTGTGTGTGTGTGTGTGTGTGTGTGTGTGTGTGTGTGTGTGTGTGTGTGTGTGTGTGTGTGTGTGTGTGTGTGTGTGTTTTTGTGTGTGTTTCATCATTGCAGGCCGTCCTGCAAGAGGGCCTGGAGAGGGTGCAGTCATTCTTCCAGAGGCACAACTGCAGACTGCCCTTAAGCCCCAGCCTCGTGGCCAAGGAGCTCAACGTGAAGGTGAGACAGCTCCTAGTGCACAGCAGAGCTCAGCTCTCCTCTTCGGACAAGCCTGTCTTACGGATTGTTTGAAATGCATCATCACCAAACTGTTCATTTGATAGGATGTCTTTAATTGCCATGAAAATCCAGTTGTCCTGGACTTTTAACGTGGCTTTTAAACATGGGTAACTAATTAGCCAATCACCCCAGAGAGTGGCTGGCCAGTGATTTCTTCCCCTCCTGTCCGTAATCACAGAGAGGCCTTTGCATAGGAACTCATCTGTCATTAGTCAATCCCTTTTCCCTCTGCTTTACATTCATCATAGCCAGCAGTAGGCTGGAGCTTGTTCTGGACATCCAGGCTAGGCAGTGCCTAGTTAGTGAAAATGGCCCCCTTTTAGCCTCAGTGATTATGTCAGCCTTCTCCTGAGGATTCCTCCCTAAACACACTCCTTCCAAAAGGCTTCCCGGATAAACTTTCTCTCATTGTCTGGTTCCGGTTGTTCTGCCTGTGGGAACGTGAGAACCAGACTCCCACCAGCCCTCGATTTGTGTGTGTGTGTGTGTGTGTGTGTGTGTGTGTGTGTGTGTGTGTGTGTGTGTGTGTGTGTGTGTGTGTGTGTGTGTGTGTGTGTGTGTGTGTGTGTGTGTGTGTGTGTGTGTGTGTGTGTGTGTGTGTGTGTGTGTGTGTGTGTGTGTGTGTGTGTGTTTGTGTGTGTTTTGGAGACTGCAACAACAGCTTGTCCCTCTTGTCTCTAAAACAGGCCTGCTCTTTCTTCAACTCGAATGCTGTACCCCTGAAGGTCGCCCTGGTCAACGCGGATCCCCTCGGGGAGGAGCTTAATGTCATGTTTAAGGTGGGAACGTCCCCAGACAGGCCCAGGCCGTCATTGGCATTTCCATTTTCTAAGAATAGATCGTCTTAAAAGGAACAGCATGCGTCGCTTCAATAGGTTTGCCCACTGATGTTTCCATTTAGCGGAGTTTCCATTGTCGCTTCAGCTATTTGTGGCAGAATAAACAAGTTTGATTTATTATTAGACTGGAGTTGGCAGCCATCTTATGCTGGGACACATTTGCCATATTTTTTTTTAAATATATTTTTCGTTTTGTTTTTTAAGAAAAATGTTTTCATGATGTTCCTGAGATATTTCTGTTCTTGTGTCAGTGCTGAACCGGACCACCCTAATCCCCAGTGGGAGCTTCTCAGTAGTCTGTCTCATAGTCAATAGTGTGCCATCTGGTGGCAGAGGACAGAACTTAGCAGTCAGTTACAATTTGAATCCTGTTCATTTATTATTATTCATTAAACAGAAAATGTGTGGCACTTAGTCATTCACATAGAGTGGAAGTGGAGTGATGAAACCTCCCGCAGAGAATGTGATGCACTTATGGCATAAAGAATGGCATAGACATTAGAAAATGCATACAAGTCAAATGAATGTACTTTGTGTATTTTTGTTGTGACTATATAGGCCTCAGATTCGTGTGAGTCTGAATATTTGTGTGTGTGTGTGTGTGTGTGTGTGTGTGTGTGTGTGTGTGTGTGCTGGGGGGGTTCAGGTTGGTGAGGACTTGCGTCAGGACATGTTGGCGCTGCAGATGATCCGCATCATGGACCGCATCTGGCTGCAGGAGGGGCTGGACCTGCGCATTGTCAACTTCAAGTGCATCTCCACGGGCAAAGACAAAGGTGCTGCTCCACTGCAGAGGCCATACAGCACACACACACTACACATACTGTACATGAACATACATGAACATTGGCCTTACTGCACACAGACTACATATTCATGGGCTTCATCATCTAGGTGCTTGGTTTTATACACCTGTGGAAAGGGACCTGATTAAACTCATGAATACCACACAAAGATTGCATAGCAAACACAAAACACTCAGTATGCAGAAAGACACAGATATCAGATCACAGTTGGGACAATCAAACCAAACAAAACAGGCAAACTACTTTGTGCTACATCTGCAATAACTATCTAAAGCATACAATCTGCCCAAATCTAATACATATAATTTTACCCAAATCTCACAATCTATGGTGAACGCATACAGGGCTTATTCTGACTGCAATCTGGTTTGTTTCCCCAGGTATGGTGGAGCTGGTCCCCTCCTCGGACACGCTAAGGAAGATTCAGGTGGAGTACGGCGTGACCGGTTCCTTCAAGGACAAGCCCATAGCAGAGTGGCTACGCAAGTACAACCCAGCGGAGGACGAGTATGAGAAGGTAACAGCTAACAGCGGACGTGCAACTGAAGTGTTCCGTTCGTGGAGCGTACAAATAGTTTTCACTGTTTTTGAATGTGTGCAGCACTCTCATGTCAGGGGTAGTCAGTCCCATTAATTATAGTGTGTAACCCCTTAGATCCTTGAGCTGGGATCTGTGCGAAATATGAAATACCTTTATTATATATAGAAACTACAGGGCTTAAAGTTCTCAGGCACTGTGTCTGAATTATTATAATAATAATGACAATTCTGTAATGGCCTTGAACATTTCTTTCAGGCACAGATATTTTACTTGCCAATCAGTATGATTTGATCGCTTAACCTTTATTTTTCTCTCTCTCTCTCTCTCTCTCTCTGCCAGGCCTCAGAGAACTTCATCTACTCGTGTGCCGGCTGCTGTGTGGCCACCTACCTGCTGGGCATCTGCGATCGCCACAACGACAACATCATGCTCCGGACCACAGGACACATGTTCCACATTGACTTTGGCAAGTTCCTGGGCCACGCACAGATGATCGGAAGCTTCAAAAGGTGAGACGCTCCGCTCCTCTGCCCCAGGCCCGTGGCCTCCGCTTCCTCTCTAGCTGTGTAGCTACAGCCTGGAGTTAAGGATGTGTACAGAAATGGCCAGGGCTATATACGGTAACTGACTAGGGACCGTGAGCATAGGGGAAGTGCATTCCAGTGCATCGTTGTTGCGTGCGTGTGCTGTTCTGTAGTCCTGAGGGCATTTGTAATGAAATGAGTAGCACAGCCTGCAGCAATGCTTCATGCAGTGCCCTAAGGGAGACGTGTAGGATAGGCTAGTGTTGATTTGAGTTATTAAAGATTCGTCATTTTCATTCATCTTTCAGATTGTTTTTTTTATTATTATCAGTTTTCTTCTTTTCTGATTTTTTTCTGATTTTTTCTTATTCCAAATGCACATTTATATTGTTATTCCGGTAGTTAGTTAGTTTTGCATTGTTCATTGTAGTTTTTATTTGGTTAACTATAATCACCCTTGTGTAGAGAACCACAAAAGGCTTAGCCAATGTCAATCCTCCAGCTTGACCTTTTCCTTTCTGTGCTTAGGGACCGCGCCCCGTTCGTGCTGACCTCTGACATGGCGTACGTGATCAACGGAGGGGAGAGGCCCACCAGCCGCTTCCAGCTGTTTGTGGACCTGTGCTGCCAGGCCTACAACCTGATCCGCAAGCACTCCGGCCTCTTCCTCAACCTGCTCTCCCTGGTAATCCCACACTTTGCGGCCATCTCCTATTGCTGATCTACTCGGAGGGCGGGGGACCTAAACGTGTTTGGAGCAGCGTTAGTGAGCGTTTTTGGTTACAGTGGCTAAAACTGGCGATAAGTTCGGAATGGGGCGTCGTACAGAATTTAGAGTGTTCAGAACATTCAACACAGATTAACTAGAGAATCCAAAAAATGTTTTTCTTGGACTGTATTTGTGTTTTTGGCTCTACTTCAATGTGTCTGTGTGTCTGTGTGTCTTTGTGTGTCTGTGTGTGTGTCGTGTGTTAGATGATGCAGTCTGGCCTGCCAGAGCTGACCGGGAACCAGGACCTGAAGTATGTGTACGATGCCCTGCAGCCTCAGACCACTGAGGCAGAGGCCACAATCTTCTTCACCAGGTACCACACACAGGCCACCTCGCAGCCTCAAGAACAGTACACACACGCATACATGCACACACGCAAACACGCACCAATACAGTATGCACTTAAATAGGCATTGATGCCACCATTAATAATTTCCCATTAAGATGTAGATGATTGCTATAAATGCTAGTGACAATTACAGGAGGTTAATTGTTGTACTCGCATGCTCTGAAGAAGACCCACTACTTTTGATTTTTACTTTCTCTCTTTCTCCCCCCCCCCCTCTCTCTCTCTTTCTCTCTCTCTCTGTCTTGCACCCCTCAGGTTGATTGAGTCAAGTCTGGGGAGTGTGGCCACCAAGTTTAACTTCTTCATCCACAACCTGGCCCAGCTGCGTTTCTCTGGGCTGCCCTCCAACGACGAGCCCATCTTGTCCTTCTCCCCACGCACCTACACGCTCAAACAGGACGGACGCATTAGGGACGCCTCCATCTTCTCCTTCCAGAAGAGATACAATCCCGACAAGCACTACGTCAGTTTCCTCTCTGTCAAGTGTTGAATCCATAGTTAATTAGCTGTCATTATGTATTTTTCCAGGATCGTCTATATGTATTTTATTTCCATAGATATATGGATATATAGATATAAGAAATCTATCATGAAAATCATCTATCATGAAAATCATCTTCAAAGTATAGAAGCTCAAATTGAGAATGGCAGTGATCTACCTGTCAATAACAAATCATTTGCAATTGGAGAGTGACGTTCTAAACAAATGGATCTAACAATCATCTGTGCCCCCTCCCCCCATGCAGACATATGTGGTGCGAATCCTCAGGGAGGGCCAGAGTGAACCTCATTTTATCTTCCGCACTTTCGACGAATTCCAGGAGCTGCACAACAAGCTGACCATTCTCTTCCCTCTGTGGAAGCTCCCAGGGTATGTGTCACTCTAGTGCCACCTACAGCCACGTACTGTACTGTACACTGTACTGCTCAAACTACAGGCTTGCAGAACAAGATCTATTAGTCCCTGACTGGACATAAGACCCCCAAACAGTACAATCAGTGGGTTTGGACTTGGACTAGTATAAAAATTCATACAGCACAAAAGACCCCAAGTAGAACACACTTTGTACTTGAGTTATTGTGTAATCCAAGTATTGGACATTTTGGGGGGAAATTATGTGTGCGCACACACACACACACACACACACACACACACACACACACACACACTGTTAGTGTTACGAAACGGCTCTGACTTCCCTTTCCCTGACATGCAGGTTTCCCAATAAGATGGTTCTGGGGCGCACCCACATCAAGGACGTGGCGTCCAAGCGGAAACGGGAGCTGAACAGCTATGTGCACAACCTGATGAGGAGCTCGACCGAGGTCACACAGGTGGGATAGCATAGCATAGCTGCATGGCATACTTATAGCACATAGCTATATAACATGTTTTACTGTACTCAAACAAATAAAGCTGTTCAAAAAAAAAAAAGATTTTTCTAAATTTATACTGTATAGTTTATTATCACCGACAGACTGAGTGCTTCTTTCATGTTCTGTCTCTCCAGTGTGATCTCGTCTACACATTCTTCCACCCTATTGCAAGGGACGACAGAACTGAGGGCTTGGAGTCTGTGCCCAAAGCACCAGGTGTGTGAGCTTTCCTCATTCATCCTTCAAGGCACAACTTAGAAGTGTCCACCTTTAAGAAATTCAAGATATCTATTGACAGTGCAAGGGAGAATAGGACTATTTTTGCACATTTCATTCCTGGAGGCCTGGCTTGATTTTTACTGTCAGAGAGACAGATTGGTCCAATATGGTTTGACTCTGAGGAAGACGCAGTGCGTCGAAACGGCAGTTGATTGTGCACCACAATAAAAAAGTTAGAAAGTTTTTTGAGTGCTCCGGTCATCCCTGGGTTTAGCTTCTTTGAAGTGGCCCAGCCAGTCTCTCTGACCCTTTGGTCCTGGACTGTGAGCACCGAAAAGGCTTGAGCGCAAGTGACACCCGTCTTACTTGATTTTTACTGTGTTCTAGTGTTCATTAAAACACTAGTGGAGTGCTCTGAAGTGTGTTTACTGTAACTTGTGTATTTATGCATTATACATACGTAAGAAAGTCGTATGTGTATATATTTGGTATGCATGTTCATTGTGTGTGTGTGTGTGTGTGTGTGTGTGTGTGTGTGTGTGTGTGTGTGTGTGTGTGTGTGTGTGTGTGTGTGTGTGTGTGTGTGTGTGTGTGTGTGTGTGTGTGTGTGTGTGTGTGTGTGTGTGTGTGTGTGTGTGTGTGTGTGTGTGTGTGTGTGTGTGTGTGTGTGTGTTCTACAGAGCCACCTCCCCTGAGCCCTGTGTCAGGTCGTGTGGAGGGAGAGGTGAAACTCTCCGTGTCCTACAGGAACAGCACTCTCTTCATCATGGTCATGCACATTAAAGACCTGGTGAGCAAACGCCACACACATCCCATTCTATGCAGCCATCTGTCAGGCTCATGCACATAACATAGCCCATTCACATACTCCATATGTGAGAACTTCTGTTATCTATCTGTTACAGAAGCAGACAATATATTAAGCTGTGTTGCCTGTCGTATGTCACATGCTACGTCTGTTGTGGTCTTTGAGAGTGAGACCGTACTGTGTCACACATGGTCTAATCCATCAGCCATCCATGAGCACATCACTCTCTCTTTAGATCAATAGTCTAATTTGTTATTCAAAGATATCAACAGTTATCTGAATGCCCACCACCCCCACCCCCATCCTGTGTCCCCTGTCTTTTGTCTCAGATGTCAGATGAGGGGGCAGACCCCAACCCCTATGTGAAGACCTACTTGCTCCCAGACCCTCACAAAACCTCCAAGCGCAAAACCAAGATTGCCAGGAAAACCAGGAATCCCACTTACAATGAGATGGTAGGCAAAAACTCGAATTCGAATTTCATGGCAACACTTCATATAGTTAAACAGTAAATATTGCTGTGTATAATAATGTTCTAAGCGTATCTAAACTGTGTGTGTGTGTGTCCTCAGCTTGTGTACAGTAACCTTAGTAAAGAGACGCTGAGTCAGCGGGAGCTGCAACTGAGCGTGCTCAGTGCGGAGTCTCTGCGTGAGAACTGTTACCTGGGCGGAATCACCCTCAGCCTCAAGGACTTTGACCTGAGTAAGGAGACTGTCAAGTGGTACAAGCTCACGGAGATACCCTACTTCTGAACCAATCGCAACACAGCTGCATAACAGCTAACCAGCCATAGCGGACAATGGCATTGGGGACTCAACAGCGCCCTCTAAGGGTCATGTCATCTCTCTCTCTCTCTTTCTCTCTTTCTCTCTCTCTTTCTCTCTTTCTTTCTCTCTCTCCCCTCTCTCTTTTTTTCTCTCCCTCGCTCTCCTACTCGCAGACACTAATCATGATTACCTCCTAGCAGGAGCGCCGAGTTTTTTTTTTTTTTTTTTAATCCCTCTAGTTTCTTACTACAGAGAAGATGTAATGTTTTGTACATTTTTGACATTAGAGGACCAAAATGGATGAGTACTTATAAAGAGTATATATATAAATACAAATATATATTAAAAGAGCTGGGCGGGTGTGGGTAGCGATTTTTACACTATACTTTTTTACATACACATATAGGAAACATTATCTTTTTCAGAGCTGACAATATTTCCTTTTCTTCTCCCCATGTGGTCCTGACTTTGTGCCAAAAAGAACTGTATCCATTTCATACCACTTTTCAAGGGGAACCAACATGGGTGCCTTGTTTCTCTTGTTATATTTTCCTTTCTCCCGTAGTCCTCATCTGCCCCTTTTGCAGTAGGTTTCATTTGCTTTTCGCAGTTCTCATGATTTAAAAATTCTGTTGCCTTCCTCCAGCGGGGTGAGTGTTGACTCTTGAATGAACTTTTAAATGTCTTTCTTTCTCATGTCTGTGATCTTGCTTTCCTCCTGCCCACCTTTCAGTTGTTTGTAATGAGGAACACCTTCACTGTTATTTTATAAACATAAGGGAATGCCACACGTGGCTATAAATCGGATGCCTGTTCTTCTGCATGTAAATCTGGGATGATGAGTCTGGGATGATGAGTTTACAAGTGTAAGTGTGCACGCTTTTTAAAAGCGGACAGGTTTTTCATCTTGCGCATCCTGAGTAGAAACATAATCATGTTCTTTTAATGACTGTAAAAAAAAAAAAACACCATGCTGAGTTGATGTTAACATGGCCAGTTATTTATTCCTAATTGGATCTCTTTATGTGGAATGAAAATGTGTGTTCTGTAATCCTTTTTCCTAAAGCAAATTAAACATTTTTGAACAAAATGTCAATGACATCCTCAGTCTTGTAGTGTGTGTGATAATTTTGACTGTGGTGCGAAAATATGGTTTATTCTGTCAGAAATCCAACATTACAACCCGGGGTGTATATCTCAAGATTCCAGCCAGCTTCTTTTTGTCTGCACTTCCTTTTTATAACAATATGGGGCACTTCCTAGTGGGGGCAATTCTGTCATCATCCAGAAACGATGCAGCCGTGAAGCTAGTTATAAGCAACGCAATGGGTAAAGGAATTTATTGAGGAGCCGTTTCTGAATGACTGAAAGTTAACTTGTGCTGCAGTGTGTGTATGCCCAGAAAAGGCAAGTTATTTAGGAAGTAAACATCACCCTCATACAATGCACAGGTGTGCTCTACAGCTAGAGTTGCACCCGATAAAACCACAGACACAGGCTGATGTTAAATGACAATGACAATCAGTATTTATCAGGGGTTTAATGACTGTTTCGAGCTAATAGGGGGTTACCCTAGGTACTTTGAATTTGAGATCCCTGTTTTGAAGGGTCCTCAAATCATTGTAGGCCTACTCGTCATGCCATGTCATTTAACCTGAGTGGGGACCAAGAAAACAGATTACTTGAAAAGCCATCTGACGCGGATCCGGGACAACCCAGCTCCATTGGTTAATAAATAATTGTCCAAATTTGTCGACAGTTATGAATCTGTAGTCTATTTCTATTACAAATTAACAATGCTACATTTGTCAAATTTAGGCTGTAATATAAAATTGCCTGCTAGCGTCAGACATTCCATCTGGCAACAATGCAATTTATGGATGATTTGTCCCTGGATTTATTCTCTTTAGTGAGAGGTGACTTGTCTCAAGCTTTGGCGAATAGAAGTAGGAATTGGGCGTGTTCAGAGAGCACTGGTCCTTTGTTTCTGAGTGACAGGGAAGCTCTCCAATCACAAGGGATCAGCTGCACATAGTTTGTTTATATATAGTCGTGGAAACCTTACTGTCGAGACACTACAGACAAGATGCCAGACAAGATTATTTTCTTCTGACATAATGGAAGTGTGTTTGCGTCTACTTGTACCTAACATAAAAGGACATTTCTCTCTAGAAAGACAGAAATGACGTGTTACGACATTGTCATACAACTGACAGTCAAATACGATAAAATAACTGGAGAAGACCGCTTGCGTATTTAATTTCAACAAAAGTTATCGCAAAATGGAAACGGAGTCTCGAAAACGGAATTTGGACAGAAGTGCCATGCACCTGTTCGGAGACAGTGGCATGACGATCCTGCCATGGACTAAGCAAATTTTGTTTGTTCTGTGGGAGCAGTTGCGTTTCCTTGTCCATCTTATCTACTACAGTTTCATGTCAGGTAAGCCTCGCTTTTCCATAACTGGGAAACGCGCCAGCAGTAGGCTGTGTAGACTCTGTTTGTGTTATATGTGCGAGAGGTCAGCCTATAGTCTAAGATAAGGACATTAAGGTAATGTCTTTAGGCTATTTTTCCAGACAGCTAGGTGCATTTCGTGTATTTGGCGACAGAAAGAACAGTGTAACCATAGGTTCCTGGTTGAATGTTCCGCGCTCGTTTGAATAATTTATGACACCAATTGGCATGATACACTTTTTAAAAATGTGTGCCCACGCAACTTTGACGGCATTTCCCTAGAAGTTACAGTTAGCCTACAAAATAAAATATACACTGCCAAAGCATTCTTTGCTTTTTCCCCCAAACCCCAGTGTCATCCCTGAGCAACTAGGCTACATATATTTAGCAATTTATAGCTGAAGTTAGGCCAAAATATTTAAAATTGTATTTGTGGATGATTTTTTCCCCCTTCTGACTGTGTTGAGGCAGCTGAAACCCCTGTCTACCATATGAGATAAATTATTAATTGAGCTCTTCCATCCATTTGTGTGCAGTCTTTCAGATGTTCCGTCTGGAAGTCCATTTGAGAATCTCAGACGAGACCGGACCGCACATTCAGCACATGAACACACCTGGAAATCCAGCAGAAGGCTTCTTTCTGTCCTCCTTGTTTGACAATAACAAAAGCATGATTGTCTCCAGCTCCAGCTCCTTATCCAAGCTGAGCAGTGACTTGGCCGTTACCCACCCAGGGTCTCTGCTCTCCAGCCTGGTGTCGGATGAGCTCTGCTGCTCTCTTGTGGATGACTTTGTGGCTCGGGCGGCCGAGGGGTTCTCGGACACGGAGGACCTCACCATCGGCCAACACGCCAGCTGGAAACTGGGCTGCCCTGGTGAGTGGAATGTGTTTGTGGGATCTGAACACAGCAGCGGCAGTAACAGCAGCAGCAGCAGCAGCGACCTCTTCTACAGGTCTACACACAAAGATAAAGTCTTCAGCTGGGAGAATGATGTATCGGGGAGAAGTGAGACCCCTTGTGATCCTTATACACCACTGAGCTTTTCTGCTAGTATCTTCAGCTACTCTCCTCGGGAGAGCGCAGACCCAGCAGAGACCAGTAGCTGGGAGTTCAGAGTGGAGTCTTCGGCTTCTGTGGAGGACAGCCACACTCTTTTCTCCCCTGCCTTCGGGGGGCGCTCTGACAGTGAGAGCAGCTGGGGGAGTTCGGACTGCTCCAGTGCCGATGGAGACCGGGAGGAGAGCGAGAAGCTGTGGGATCTTTTCTCCTGCTCCTCAGACCCGTATCACCCGCTCCACTTTACTGCCTGTGCCTCCAGCTCCAAGCCCGCCAAGAAGGATGCCAGAGTAGCTCCCAGGCCTGACAATGTGATCGAACCCCCCACAGAGCTCCCACCCTCTCCGACAGATTCAGAAAGCATCGGTCCTTCATCCTTATCTGAGGATGAGGAGACCCTCTGGCAGTCGCTGTGTCACAGTGATGACCCATACCACCCTTTACATTTCAAAGCCTGCATCAGAAGCTCCACTGCTGATGCTAAGGTGAACCCCAGTGCCAGCGCCACCACCGCGCAGAACCCTATGAACGCTTGTTCAGATTCCAGCGCCATGTCGCCGGATTCCTCTCGTGAGTTTAGTCCAAGGGCATTCCAGACTCGGAGAAAGTCAAAGAAGCCACAGCTGCTCGGTAAGAGGCGACCCAAAGGTCACTGCTGCACCGCCTTTCCAGACAATCTTGCCTTTGTCCCCTGGAGGAGAAAGGTCAAAGGTGAAATCGTAGAGGAGCATGAAGAAGGTCAACCTGCTGTAAAGAAGGTTTGTATGTTTTGTTTTGTTTTGTTTTGTTTTGTTTTTCTGACAGGGCAGCCGTGGCCTACTGGTTAGGCCTTCGGGCTTGTAACCGAAGGGTTGCCGGTTCGATCCCCGACCAGTAGGAAAAATGCGGGCGGGGGAAGTGGTTGAGCACTGCTCTCCCATGCCCACATCCACGGCTGAAGTGCCCTTGAGCAAGGCACCTAACCCCTTACTGCTCCCCGAGTGCAGCTGTAGCAAGGCAGCTCACTGCTCCGGGTTAGTGTGTGCTTCACCTCACTGTGTGTTCTGTGTGTTCACTAATTCACAAATAGGATAAATGCAGAGACCAAATTCCTTGTATACGCAAGAATACTTGGCCTAGAAACCTGATTTACATTTACATTTTATATTTACATTCATAAAATGGAAATAGGATAGGGAAAAATCCAAGTCCAAATGTAAATGTGTTGCCTTCATATTTGACAGGCAATGCAGTGAGTGATGCAACAACTCAGAGACTGCGTGACACTTTGCTCACAAGTTGCAGCCATATGATCATAGTCACTACCGTCTCTATTTCCTATTGGTTGCCTACCAACAGTGAACATAATCTGACCAGAGATACTATGGAGTACCCTGGGAAATCCAGCTCCGGTTTCACTAGGGAACATGCACTGTAGAGAACTTCACAACTCACCCATTAGTCCTATTGGCTCATGGCTGAGTGCAAAACTTTAAATGCTTTAACAAATCCATTTGGCTTTTGGTGGTATTACCTTCATAACTGGGATGTGTTTAAATCTACAGATATGATAGTTATTTGACATTTCTCAAATACACTCATTGACCTTGGTGTGCTCGTCTTCTTTGACCTTCTTGATGACATAATTGAGAATTACCTATGTTGCCTTTCAGGTTCAGTTCTCACCGCGGGTTCAGGTTCACAAGATGAGGGCGTGGTCGTTTGCCCTTCAGGCCTCTCGCAAAGGACATTGGGAAGAGCTAGCCAGGGACAGGGATCGCTTTCGTAGGAGAATCCAGGACACAGAGCAGGCCATTGGCTACTGTCTGAGTCAAGCACACCGGGAGACGATCGCTGCCTGTCAAAAAAGCGTGGAAGGCAAACATCATGGAAGTAAACAGAACTTAAAAGAATCAGTTTTCCTCTCGTGACTCGTTGAATGTGAACTCAACAGCCACACTGAGATTGCATGGGACTGACCTGCTACCATTGCAACATGTACCTCACCACTGCACTCAAGGCAAAAGCCATTGCACTGACTTCTGTTGTTTTAAAATCACAGTTAATTGAATGTATTTTTATTTGCCTTATAGACCTAGCAATGTATGTTCCGTATACCTCAATGAATGTTTCTTTAGCCATATAAGTGATATCCAGAACTTCTGTTGAGAAATTATGTTTTTTCTTGGAAGGAAAGGTCTGCAATCCCCCATAGAGAGAAATTTGATGTAGTTCCTGATTCTACCAAATACTAAAAAGTGTATGCAGAACAGGGAACATTCAAACATTTCAAAAGAATTTTCAGAATGAAGGACAGCAATGCTATAAAATGCCTGTTAAAACGAAAGGCATGAAAGATTCCCTTGTTTTTTTTACAGGGAGCCTAGATTAAGGAAAGAGTCAGTTCTTCAACACCACACATAGTTAGAGACACTCCCTCCAGCTGACTCACTTTAGGAAAAGTAAACATTTGGTTACGGGAGCCTTTCAATTTACGAGTATGTCACACACTGGAGCTCACTTCATTATAATAGGAAAGCCTGGTGGGACTCATGTTTACTGAGGTAACCTGGATTGTGAACCCCATCTGTTAATTACTCATTAAAGGTTGTTTTGGTGTGCTCGCATAGAGTTGCTTTCATGAGCTTCTGTCTTGTTAAAACTGGTCATGCCTTTTATGGTGAGGGTGCTTCTGTTGACATGAGAAAAAAGAAGGTAGTTTAATATTTGATTCAAATTCTTTGCTGATAGTGAAATGGAAATGTAGCTCCGATTCTTGAAACATTAGGTCATATTACCTTCTTATACCTGTATACATTATGCCTATATACCTTATATACTGTATATATGATCTTAACATCTGCTGCTTGACATATCTTAGACTGAATAATAACCCAAGCAGATTTTACTGTGTATAACTTTGCTATTACCAGGTTTTTGTCTTGGTATAGCTATGGGTTTCTATTTTGTGGGTTTCTATGTGGTAGCTGCCTGAAACATACTGAAAATCATATATTTTTCAGAGGCTCTGGTTTGGACATTACCTTGAAGGGAGCCAATTATGAAGCCTTGTTTCACACAGGTTTCATCTTTCCCTCACATTTAGATCTTCAACTCTTCGTTCATATAGTGAAGTTAGCAAAGGGAGACAACTTTTCCTGTGAGACCAACCTGCAGTCGGTTTATGTAAGATAAGGGTTAAAAACAAGCCATGATGAAATGTGTTCCCTGGAGGGGAAATCAGTTACCATCTCCAACTCACACATCACATGCATCTGTGCGCACACACACAAACACAAGGTGGATGGTGTAACAATGAGCAATAATCAGCTCATAACACGTGTCCCATTCTCTCACCTCAGCATGACAAAAGCTATTCAGATTATTGCTGATGTGTATCACAACAGGGTTAACAAAGTGTGTTTTGCTGAACTTTTAATTATGTATGTGTAAGTCTTTATTTTTTGCACAGAACTGGATGATATATTTTATTTTGTACATGAGAAATTTTACAAGAAAATATGACTATAAACCATGCTGTTTTGTCCTGGATCATTCAACATTCAATAACTTCTACATTTATGAATGTAAATGTAAACATTCAACATCAACATTATGAACTAATAGAACATTTGAGATTCACCAGGTATACAGTATGATATTGACCTAAATCTAATTGTGTTAGATAGGCCTATAGGGCATATTGATTATGTACTGTATTTAGCAGCGGAGGGGTAAGTAAGATCATTCTCAGGTTTTCAGATTGTCAGATATCTTGTACATTTCAGATCCAGACCGTAAACGGTGGATTCTGAAATCGATATGGCACAACTGTCTGGGAAATCTGAAACACACAAAAAACCCTACATTGAGAAGTTTGTTCTCACAGCTCAGAGCACTCTTTAACTAATAAATGTTCCTCTCTGTACCGACCCCCGTCTAGCAGGAGTCATTTTACAAGCAGACAGACAAGGTGTACGCTGTAAAGCCATGGCCTGAGGCTAGAGACACCAGCAGTTGCCTTGGGTATTTTGACATTCATTTAACTTTAGCAGACAAAAGGCGACCAACGAGAACCTTATTCTTGTGAGTGGGATTGATGGGGGTGCAAGGGGGGGGGGAAGGAGGGGGGTGTCTGTGGATTTGAGGTTGGTGGGGTGGGAAGGGGATTAATGAGAATGCTGAAACTCTTTCTCCATCTCCCAGAGCAGCCGTGGCCGTGGCGACCCCAGTCTCCTGGCAACAGAGTGCTGCTCATTGTGGCGGTGAAAGGATTGCAGACGATTGCAGCAGGAACTGTGTGTGTGTGCACGTGTGTGTGTGTGTGTGTGTGTGTGTATGTGTAATGTGAGCAGCAACAGCTCTCTCTCTCTGTCTCTCTCTCTGTCTCTGTCTCTGTCTCTGTCTCTGTCTCTGTCTGTCTCTCTCTCTGTGTGTGTGCGCGTGTGCGTGTGTGTGGACGTAGCAGCAGGGCAAGGCAAGCTCTATCTGTTACTCACCCAGTGTCCTGGGCCAAAGGGACACATCTCTGGAGTCACAATTATCCCGCCGGGGCAACCAGCCTGACGCAACACACTGGCAGCTATTGTGTCTGAGAGCTGGCAGAGCGGACACTGTCACACACACACATACACACACACCCACAAACACACACAGAGACACATCTCCCATAAGGCTCCAGATCTCCTGTTCCACATAGGCCCTTACACACAGGTGTACCCTGTGAGTCACATACATCAAAGACATATGAGAAGAGAGGGTGAGATCCATATATCAACCACTAAGCTGCCATATACAATAACAGAAGTTATAGTCCGACCTCAGGCCAGATTCACAAATGATGACCTGTATGACATGATGAAGAATACTTATGATCTGTGTGTATTGACTTCGGAGTAATTAAACACTCCAGCTGAAATTGGCAGGCGATTAAAGGCATATCAAGTTTTGGTATATACAGTATCAACTGTTCACAAACTATATAAGGGACATGCATGTGCGGACATGATATTTAGCTTTTGTCAGACATCATTTGTTATAAAATATGGGAGGGCCTAATACAGGGAGGGTATAATAGTCTTTTGGTTGGTGTTATGAGAAAATCTGATATTTTCAATACATTTTTATACTGAATATTGTCCTCTGCTGACTCCCCTTCATATTTAGTGATACTCAGCAAAATGTAAACAATTCTATGTCAACAAATTATGGCTTGATGGATGCACTCAATAAACAACATGGTCTTCATTGTGAATAATAAATATGCATAGATTAAATAGATAAACATATTGCGTAAATAAAAAATGTGCCAGTATTTGTGATTAGATCTGTTATTTGGCATTAATTGAATGTGGTGTTGAAGAAATGGACTGGTGTCACTGATGTAATCCTTCCTGAACTGTCTCTAAGCCTAGCCCAGTGTGTGTGATGTAAAGCTCGTTCACGAGAGTAACAGGTGGGGGATCCCAATTAGCCCCTGAGCCTGGACCAGTGCCAATTACATCAACAGGAAAGTACAAAGAACGCCTCCCCATTCAGTGTTAATTATAACCACGCCTAGACACATGGAACTTGGTGGGCATGTAGCTCCACTAGACTTTTATGGGAAATAAGCATTTGGTTCCCAAGGGCAACCCATCCTTACTGCCAACCCCCGCCCGCCGCAGCCCCCCAAAAGCCAAAAAATGCAGCTTTCCGCTAAATAACTACCCAAACCGTTGCAGCATATCTGATTGGACCCCTAATAGTAATAATAACAATGAGGAATAATCAGAATAAATACTTTAGGGTTCCTGCAGCTTCGCTGGTTGGACCTCTAATGACCACTCATTTCCGTTTTTGTGATGAGCATTTCTGCATTCCTAGCAACTCTCTGCTTTGCCTTTGTCTTTTTCGTTGGTTATGCTTGATGAATAAAATTCTAAATGCACAAGCAGCTAGAATGGAAACATGTAAAAGCAATCAATCAATGCTGACAAAATGACCACTTAAGTATTTATACATGAGCACACTGATGCTGGGTAGGCTATCTGTGTGAGAAGAAAAATGGTGGAAGAGCTTTATAGACTCACTGATCTTAGCTTTAAAGACTACACTTCTCAAACCTTATCTTTCTGTGGCTGATCAGAACAGGGCCTTCATCTTCAGAGTGGCTGGTGACAACAGGTGTGTGTGTAGGCCTTTGTGTGATTCGTAGATAATTCCTACAGTGAAGTGGAGGGGTAGGCTAGACATTGTGACGGTATCTTTTAGGGGAAGAGAGTTCAGATGGGGTAAATTAACTTCAGGAACCTGCACAGGTAGCCTACAGCTCAGGTTGTTCTGAAGCACCAGTGTTTAAGCACTTTCCACAAGAAAAACTGTGGTGTAGCGCCACCTAGTGAAGGACACAAATGTAGAAATCAAGCGCTTCAATGTCCAGAATCTTGTGTCTAGCAGGTGTGAACAGCACATTTGAGTTGCAAGAGTAGGGCATGAAGAAAAGTTGAGAAGCTTGATTTGTTTAGATAGTACATGCATTTGTTTAATAGTACATACAGCACCGGACATATTATGTACCACTATGTGGTACATCTAGTTATGTATAATTTATATAATTAGTTAGTATTTAGGTGGTAAAGTTGTTACATGTTGTTAAATGTTGTTACCATATTTATCTTTGGACATTTATTGGTTGCAGCCTATGGATTGAGACTGAGTTGATTTGTGTAGATTTACAACTTCACTGTTTCCCTGATGTTTAGCTGAAGTAGTCAAATGTTAATTGAAATATGAATAAATTGGGGGCACGAAAGGTTTTCAAATTCTGTTTGAACAGTGGCTGTATTATTAATCAACACAGGGGGGAGACATAGTCACAGAGATATTTTTTAACAAATGGCAGTCAGGGAGAACAGCTTGGCTAACCTTCACTGGCTAACCTTCACTTTCTCCTAATTTGAGGAGAAAACTCAAGTATTCTTCACATATTCATACTTAAACAGGTTTAGGTGTATTAGTAACATATTTGTTCATTGATTTGCAGTTAGAATATGAATACCATGTATATTCCTACAGATACACACCTATAATTTGAGGAGTGAAGTGATGTTTGTTTGTTTCGTTTTTTTCAGTTGCTTGGCAATCAGAGGCTTTCAAAGTTGTATGAGAGTCCTAGAGTAAAAGCCCTCTAAATAGGCTCCACATAGGCTACTGAACACATCTTTAGGGTCTCTCTCTTGGGAGCTCTAGTGTGGGCATAGGTCCTTGGGTGATGATCTAATGGCTTGCAGATATGGTGCTTAAAGTGCCACTAGATTTCATCTATCTCCATCATCCACTGTGTCCATAGTTACCATGACATTTCTTTGGGGGGAATTAAGAGCCTTTTGTTCAGTCCAAGGGTCGTTAAAGGGCTGGCTGAGTGTTTGTGAAAGGTGGGAGGGGGGCTATGAATGTGATGAAGGACAGCTAAACACATAAAAGAACAATGCCCATGTCTAATGTGAGATAAGATAAAAGTGTATATGCAATGGAAAATGTCTCCATGTCCATCACGCATAATGATTAGCAAGCCAAGGCCATTAGACACAAGACCATTAGCCGAATTGGTCCTCTGAAGAACATGTCATCTTGAAAAACTAATTTATGATTTAAAATGTATTAAGTAAAATACTTCTGTCTCTGACCTGTCTCTCTTGATCTTGATCCACTTCTCTCTCGCTCTCTCCCTCTCTCTCTTTCTCTCTATCTTTCTCCTTCTCTCACAATGCACAAAGGCAAATTCTTTATGTTCTAAATCCAATTCTATGGGCCTCTAATAGTGCCGTTTTCCACATAACATACTTCTGAGAACCATATAATTGACACATACCGGAGTATCCTCTTATCAACACTAAATAAGCAGTATACAGCACTGCATCACCACTGCTTGTTTCCTCTATGCAGGCTTATACAGGCTTTAAAGACGGGCTTTCCTCCAAAGGATCATATACTATTTAAAAACACTGAAACACCACTATACAATAATGTTTTCTCACATATGTCCTGACAGAACATGTGCTTCACATCATTCTTAGATGAGTGTGTGTTGTTTTGTACTGCAATGTATTTCAAATGTAGCCTACTCAGGAGAGACGATAATTCCTAGTGCTATAGATAGGGGATTTCACACAGTTGCCTGGCCAATCAACAACCAAGCCTATTTAAACTTCAAAAACAAATCAACCTTTTTGGGCAAACAACATCACCAATGGGACAGCCATCGAGAGCATCTGTTTTTCTCCATGTTGAGGATTTGTTCTACTACTTATGCGCTTACCTTGGTAGCGCTTATTTCACTAGATGTCCATCGGCACAGTTCTAAATTGAAAACGTAGTAGCAAAGTTACAATGTAGAGGTGCATCCTTCCTGTAACTACAAACCCAACTTAAAATGCACAACACTGTGTTTTTGTTATCTAACTTGTGTGTGTGTGTGTGTGTATGTGTATGTGTGTGTGTGTGTGTGTGTGTGTGTGTGTGTGTGTGTGTGTGTGTGTGTGTGTGTGTGTGTGTGTGTGTGTGTGTGTGTTGTGTTGTGTGTGTGTGTGTGTGTCTGTGTGTGTGTGTGTGTGTTACTAAAGTGTTTTATTTTTTGTCTACTGTCTGCCTGAAGTGTATTTCTGGAAGAGGTAATAATAGGCTTCTGTGCCATTTGTGTTAAGATATGCTTTCAGAACATCCTTTGCATGGCCACTGTTAAGATGAAGGCCATTCACTTCAAAGTGCAATAATCACAGTTATGTGCATTTGGCTGTACAGAAGAATAATCACACTGGTTTATTCAGATAAGATGTGAAGCGGACCAGCCTTGTTCAGATAACTTTTGTCTTTTCAGAGGCAGAGAGAGGGCTGTGGGCTAGGTTTACAGTTTAGTATTGCTGTGGCAGCTGCATCGATTTAGCCTGCATTTTCTGGTATTAAATTAAATGCCTGCCTGTCCCCCTGCCCTTGAACCTAAGCACTGTTTTCAATTATGCTTTTTATTTTTTTATATATAACAGCAAAAATGTTGTTTGCATGTTGCTCTTGTATTTTCAAGGTTGCATATTTTTTGGGGGAACATTTTCAAAAGATGAGAAGAATACCATTTCACAACCTCCATCAGGAAGTTGCATTCCTATTTCCGACTTCAATTCACTCTCCTTCAGTTACACACCATCGGCGCAGTATCTGGCATATGGCAGCTTAGATGCCCGCTTGAACTGATCCCCAGGACTTAATGATGGTTTCCAACTGCGCTTCGTGCCTGCCCATTTTACGTCGGCGCAGGTTGTCAAGGAGAAGACGCACCTAAGTAGCTTTCAGCCTTCCCCTTTAACTGCCTTTTTGCCCTGGCGATGATCAGCGAGGCCGGACTCCCAGGGGGCAGAATGAAGTAGACTTCAGACCCTTATCATGGCGGCGCCGTTCGGGCGGGACAGCTTACCTGAACACTGGACGTATGGAGTCTGCAAGGATGGAAGGGTGTTTTTCATTAAGTGAGCAAAAGCCGACGTGTTTGTTTACCATCCTCCTTTGCTTACAACTTATCCGGTAGGAGTTCTACTGTCTTTGCTTGCAGTTCGCTAACAGGTGGTTTGTGTGTTCCGGCAGTGATGAAACGCGCACCACTACTTGGCTGCATCCCCGAACAGGCGAGCCTGTCAATTCCGGACATATGATACGATCAGGTAAGCTATAGGACTGTGTCCGAATAAACAGCGCGTGCATTCATCTCTAACGTCCAGAAATTATTAGTTAGGTTTCCAGTGTTAATATGTCTAGCCTATCGCGCAGCGAAAGGGTTAAGCAGAAGTTTTCTCATGTGTAGCATATGTTTTCATTTTATGTTCCATAGATTTACCGAGAGGATGGGAAGAAGGTTTCACGTCCGAAGGAGCCAGTTATTTTATAAAGTAAGTGTTGCTCTTAATAATATTGTAAATCGTGCTCTGTTTATGTTTTAGGTGAAAAGAAAGTGTCAGGTGAATAGCCTTAATGCTACCTGTCCACAGCTGCGCCGTTACCAGGCTATACGCACGACTGAAATGGCCGTTTGTCATCCAATACCTTCTTTCAATGTGGCGTATGGTTTGCTAAAAAGACTGGGACTGGTTGCCTTGTAGTGGTCAGCATTCGCGTTGCTTATAGTTTCGGAAGGGTCAAAGTCTGTCTTTTTAGTTTTCGTACACACCCACCTGTGTTATTATCCTACGTGATGGTAAGATGGTTGCTTTGAGCTATTGTTCAGGAGTGTTAATTTGAATGATTTTATACAGTGGGTCATGTTTCAATATTGTTGTTTTTTTCTCAGAACTTAGAACAGCGTTGTGTATTACCACACACGTATAATTGCTGATAATAGCTGACTGGCTGTTGATGTAGGTTTTGTAGGTCTATGTATGCTATTTGTTGTTTTTTGCTTTAGTAAGAGCTGATGAAATTATGATATCAAAGCTTACGCGTGTAATGAGAGCACTACTGATAAGACTGCATTCCTGGGTTAAGAGGTGGCTGGTGTTCTAATGTGATTTATTTTTTACCCCCAGTTAGTTATGAGTTAGAAGAGTTATGTTGCCACTGCATTAGGCCATGGTTGATTACATTAAAGGTGTGTGCAAGATTAGCCTACAGCAATATGGTGTGTTACGGCTACAGCCAAGCAAACAAGTTTTAATCCAAAGATCAATTTAGTCATGGCCATGTTCACAGCACCTCTCAGTGTAAAAGAGTCATAAGTGACAGTATAAGAAAGAGCTTCACAATAATTCAAATCACTTAGACATCCAGAGGCGCTGCATACTGTGTAGGTGGTACAGCTACTTTACATTCTGTACCTGAGTCCATCCCAGCGAGCAGAAGAGAAGACTTATGAGAGATTATTATTGGTTCATTTTAGCCTGAATAACAATTGTAATATGTCATTCAGTCATTTTTATTGTGGTTTTATTGTTGTTGTGCAACAACGTCCTTTTTAAGGTTATCCAAATAATTCAGTAATAATGATAACCGTAAAGTATTATTATTCAGTCGGTGCTTCTCAGTAGAGTCAACAATCTAGAGACTGCCTTTCTTGAATGCTGGACAAAGACAATGGGGACAAGGCTGGCTTTCCACCAGAAAACAATGTTTTTGCAAAACATTATGTAATTGTTTTCGAATCTGCACTACCCCACTGAGCTTCCACATTACATTGGATTGATTTAGTAAGATTTGGATTCCATTCGCAAGCTAATAGTTCCCACCTTATTCAGACCACATTTAAACCAAATTTAATAAACATCTCTTATCCCAGTCTTATTTGGTGATACAGCCTAGACCAGGGTCAATCTCAGGCTAGTGCCTCTGTCATAGAACAGTCAGGATTAATATTAGCACTGTAGTGCAGTTTGGCCTCAAACTGAAGTGATGTTGTCCAGATGAGACTTTAGGCCAGGGAGTGAGTTTTAGCCATGATTCTTGTCATGGAAACATCAAAAGGGTCCATTGCTGTAGCTTCCTATGAGGTTCACACACACACACACACACACACACACACACACACACACACACACACACAAACACACACGCTATTGAGTCCCCCCGCTGTAGGGGGGATCTTTGGAAGCAGGTGTGTTTTGAGAAACCCCCACTGATTGGCCCTTAGATACACCACACTACACATACACACACACACACACACACACACACACACACACACACACACACACACACACACACACACACACACACACACACTGAGTGGGTGCTATTGAAGAATAAAGACTCTTTCCCTCTCAGTCTACAAGTTGCAGTGCCTTTATGAGGATGGAATGTGTTACAGTAAGATGACATAGTGGATGCACAGAATCGTACAGAAGGTGTTTTACTATGACGTACACTATGTCCGGTAGTTTATTCAAATACATGCCTGCTACATACACACCCTGCTTGTCCACTGTAGAGATATAAGAGTGATTAAGAAGTGTGCCATCAGATTCATTTATGACTGTGTAGTTAGCACAGTGCAGTCATATTGAACATAAAGTGTGTATGTATATCTTTGAAAGCATCTGTGTTGATATGGGATTAGTTCAGTCTTAAGGCTAAAGGATTTAGACATGGATAGTATAACCCCTGCAAGCACAGGCACAATTAATTTGATTTTTTAATCAAAGTCACACAAATCACAAATAGATTATCTGGTCAGACCTTTAGGTTTTGTTCACCTGTTAGCTTGGGTCTGTGCTCAGTGATGAAGAGACTGCAGAGACATCTCTCCTCCATACAATGATGCCTGGATCAATTGGTTGGTGTTGCCTGAAATTAGCTTTTCCTCCCATTAGTTTTAAATAATAGATATAAAATATTGAGTTTTTATAGTACATCCTTAGTACATTCATGTGGATGGTTTTAGTGTCTTTAGTGTCTTTTTTTACTGTTCTTTTTAGTCATGTGGATTTGTCCATGTGGATTTGACCTTGAATTTCCCCTTGGGATCAATAAAGTATCTATCTATCTATCTATCTATCTATCTATCTATGTAATTTTGCTCGAAGACGTGCAGGACTCATCAAATACGGTTGGTCAGTTTCATCTCATCAGAAAATTCAAGCAGGGCCCCAGCTGTGGCGCAACTGGCTGGGGCACCTGCACCGTACGCCGGCGACCCGGGTTCGATTCCCGCCCCGTGGTCCTTTCCGGATCCCATCCCTGCTCTCTCTCCCATTCGCTTCCTGTCACTCTCCACTGTCACTATCATTAAAGGCATAAAAAGGCCAAAAAAAAAATATATATATACTTTAGAAAATTCAACCAGTCATGTTAATCCCGTCCAGGAATACAACCAGTCGAGTCAATCCGACCCCTCAACACCATATATCCGTGTTACTCTTGTGTCTCTCCCAATCACATTCCAGTGCTCTTTGACTGGGAGACCCCAAATAGGACACAGCTGTGACTGTTACCTGAGTCAGACTTACTGTAAGTAGTAGTACTGAACACTTAGCTTCAGGGAAAGCAGTGAGCCCTTGGTGAGTGATGATGACAGGGGGTGTACCTCTTGGCCTGGAAGTAGACATGACCTCAGAGTGAGCACCGCCTCGTCACTTGTCAGACTCACCTGGACAACTTCCTGAAAGTCTACAGTCAGTCTGACGGAAAGTAAACACACAAGTAGCATCTTCACTCTTCACCCAAACCTGCATATATTTATACATCAACAAGCGACCATATCTAGAGATATAGATCACATTGAACAAAACTCACATTTCCACTATTAAGCTTTCATACATTGGCTGTCTAGGGCACATTATTTGCATGGTCACACAACAGCAACATGCCATTACTGGGTGAGGAATCGTTAAAGGCATTTTCTGCACCCTCATGTTGACAGAGTGAGAGTCAGACCACCTGACTTAAGTGCCCTGCGGGGCCTCCCAAGGCCAGGGAGAGGAGTGGTTATTCCATATCACTCCCTGAATCTCCACTCCCTTCTCAGTCCTTGCCGATGTGGGCACATGACCATATGAAATTCTGCCCGGGAGAAGCAGGGCTCTCATTAAACGTGAGACTGGATAGAAGTCTCTCTTAACTGATGTGCTAGATTGGAGGCTCTGAGAGAAAGAGACGTTAATCTCACAGTGGAGGGTTTTTTTTTAATGAAAGCACTGACGTCTGCCCTGCGGAGGTGATAGATGATTAACTTGGAAGGTTTTTGAGAGCTTATTCATTTTCTTTCTGAGCCTGCCATGCAGCAGAATAGGCTTTACATTGAATGCAGCATTGGAACAGTTTTGCTGCTAGTGACAAAAACTAATTATGCATTGTTCACAGATGTTTAAAAATGTTTTAAAGCATTGTTTTCTTTTTAAGAGGAAACAAAGTGTGTGTGTGTGTGTGTGTGTGTCCTTGGATGAGCATGCCAGATGGAATGTTTTCTTTTGTCAGAAGTTGCCAGGAGTTGTTTCCTCAGAGAGAGAAACTAAGTTTCATTAAGCATTTGTAAAAGGGTGGGCAATAGGGACCAAGGAAGTTCTGCAAAGAGTGAAGGAGGACACAAACAATCGGAATTGATTATTTATATTAATGAATTAAATTACAGCATAGTCAGTAGTGGGCAATACTTAGCATACTGTATGTGTGTATAAGACATTCATGTGTGTTGAAACAATTTTTGCCAGCAGACTGTTAGTAGAACTTTTCCTTTCCCCTTAGACAATACAGACATACTGTAGATTAATCAGACATGAGGACAGAACTACCTATCATTTCACACTATGCAGGTAATAGGATAGAATGAAATCAGAGCTGCATACTCTAACCAGGAGATGCATGATGAGATATTCTGCTGGAATAACAGCCCCAACTTGCACAATGTCTGTAGATGGTGTGATTTCAAGTGTATTTTCCAGTGGATGATCTTTTGAGTTTGATGAAATTTTACAGTCAAGAGCTGGTGACGAGAGGCAAAAATAGAGCAAGATTGATGGATGTGTGGGCTGACAATGTGAAGACTGTCTTGATTGGTACCGACTACTTGATTGGTACCAACTACTTGATTAGTACCACTATGATGGGGTCATAATAGTGTGTTAGATAGCATTCTGTGTCAGCAGGATCATTTTCATTTCCATTGGTTTCGGTAACATACTGTAAACGTTCAGACTTCTTATCACCAGGACTTGCAGAAATTTCACGATGGCAACAGACTACAGTTAAAAGGGCACTCCAACATGACCATAAATCCCACAAAGACCTGTTAATTGTGTGTGTGTGTGTGTGTGTGTGTTTGTGGTTGTGTTTGTGTGTGTGTGTGTGTGTGTGTGTGTGTGTGTGTGTGTGTGTGTGTGTGTGTGTGTTTGTGTGTTTGTTTGTGTTAACTGTGTATTGCTCATACTGGTTTAATCGTAGTGGCCACAAAGGGCCTAATTCTATAATACCCTAATGATGTTGTCGTGAGAATGAATCGTCTGTGAAAGATAACAGAGGCTAAATTAACAAAAGCTTTTCCAGTAGGCCACACCTTATCTGTTAGGCAATGTGGCCTGTTTCTCTAAATGCCGTGGCTCCGGTTGTTAGTTTGGCCCAGTGCTTTTTGTTGAATTACCTGTGCAGCATAACAAAGAAAGACTTGCCGAGCCTGGTCTGTCTATCACCTCTCCCTGTGTGTCCCGTACTGTATCTTTACTCTTCTTTTACATCCCAGGTTTAGGCTAACATGCACATTTTATTCAGAGCGAACAACGCGTTTCGCATATAGCGTCCTCAGGTTCGCTCAGGTATGGTCTGAGCTCTCAGGTGTGTCTTTAATTACCTTCTAGTCACATGACCAGTTGTTTGTAACGTCCATTTTAAATGGACGTCAAAACAGTGTGCGGTAGGACTATCTCAATTTTTCTAATTAAGTATGTTCCTGCAATCTACCTGCACCTAACCAGGCTGTGCGTGGATCTTGGTATTATTTGGAATATGCACATATTATATTCTCTGAATAGGAAATGATAGTGGGCAAATGGTGAAGGCACCATAAATATCTTTCTCTCCTCTCCTTCTCTCTCATCTCCCTGTCTCTCTCCCCGGGCCCTCTGCTTCATCCTCATCATCTTTCATTCTTCCTTTCTCTTTGCTCTGTACATCTAACCCCGTAGTCTCTCGTGGTATCTTCTTCATTCTTACTCTCCTCCTACCGCCCCCCTCCCTCCCTCTGTCTAATTCTTTCCGTTTGCTTTATCTCTCTGCTCAAAATCTGCCCAAGCTCTACATTCAGATTAGATGAGAGTGACTCTCTCTCTCTCTCTCTTTCTTTCTTTCTTTCTTTCTTTTCTTTTCTTTTTGTATGGCTATGCTAGTTTGTGCATCGTGGATTTCTCCTTTTTCAGGAACATAGAAAGAATAATACCATAAATAATGGATAATTATGTAAATTATGAAACATTGCTTGCTGCTCAGTCAGCTTGAAAGCATTCTGCTACTGGCAGTTGCTGTTAGAATAGAACTGTAGTGGAGCTAGGCAGAGTATCAGATGTGTTTAGGTATTTTTGATCATGCTTATTTGTCTGTGTCTGTATTTGTGCATGTGTATATGTTGTGTGTGGCAGCTGTTACACATACAGTATCTGTGGTGTTTGAATATATCCCTTTGTATATGGGCATGTTTTTCAGTTCATATGGTTATGTATCTGTATCTGTTTGCATGTATGTTTGTATATGTGTATGTGTGTGTGTGTGTGTGACAGAGAGAGAGGGATGGAAAGAGAGTGAGAGCGTGTGTGTATTTGTGTGGATGGACAGATGCGTATCTGTGGTTCTGTGGGTGTTTCAGATGGTTGCTGGAGGTGAAAAGAACAAAGAGGGGATTGAGAAGGCCCAGCGGTCGGGCAGCCGGTGTCATGTTGTGAGCTTTCAGACCGCTGGTCCTTGGTGCCGGATACACATCACCAAACAACATCCCTTCAAACACACACACACACACATACAAATACACAAAAGCACACACATGAATGTAGCACATATGCACACACTCCTACACACACAAATACAAATGCATGCATACACAAACACTCACATTGACACACACACACACAAGCAGACACACAAACAAACACCCTGCGAACCGCACAAGCAGTGCCTGCCCCCGCTTACAGAAACATTAGCATAGGCATTTCTGGGTGGCGTGGTACCAGATCATGTGGCCTGCTGAGGAGAGAGAGAGAGAGAGAGACAGCAAGAAAGAGGAGAGGCGAGAGAGAGGGACAGAGAGCGAGAGAGAGAGATAAATATAAAGAGTAAGTTAGTCAGGTCAGGTCTAGATCGAGACTGCTTGATAGACACTGTGGGGTGTCTGTGTTTGCCTGTGGTCAGCACATGAGGAGTGGACATGGGGAACTGCGGCTCGTGCGATTCGCAGGGAGACTCGGGTCACGAGCTGGTCCTGGTCCACCACAAGCTGGCCTGGCCCAGGAGGGACCGAACCATACTCGGGCAGGACAGGTATTTCACTCATACACCTGCACAGGGTATGAAAACACATCGGTGTGTTAGTGCTAGCTTCTTTATGATCATGCGTTGATACCCAACTGACAGAATCAGCTGAAATACGCATCACATAGTCATTTTCAGTATTTAGAAAGTATATCCACCACGTTGTCTGGATTGAATGGTGGTGATAGAAAGTGTGCTAGCTTGTGCTAGCTTGCTAGTTAGCCAGAGCCAATCCAGGTGTTTTTGAGATCATTGGTTGCTGAATGCATATGCAGAGAATTAGGAAACTTGACATGTTTCAGACTCGGCTGTAAGGATGGTGTGAGATAGTATTTGGTCTACTGATAGGGTTTCAGAGTTAGCATGCTTTGACTTATTACTGAGTGTGTGATGGCAATGTTTTTAGGATAGCATGCTTTATATAGCACACTTAGTCAGGGTTATGGAATAGCATGAGCAAGGTGCACTCGCGTGGTGTTGGGTATAGAATAGCATATGTGGCATGCGCTGAAGCCTTACACTGAGTTTGTGTGGAATAGCATATGTAGTGCAGTCATAGGCTACATGATATGTGTGCACTATTTGACTTGTTGCCAAAAAATGGTGCATCATGAGTTTGTGTCTGCACTTTTATTAGTGTGGGAATGAATGTGTGATGTTATGCAGGAAATGAACTATCCTTTATAACTTCCTTGTGTGGGACTGTGACATTCTGTTGGATATTTGCTTAGTGCTTTCTCACTCTGTGTTGAATCATACCGTATGTACTTTGAATGGGTGAGAATAACATGGCTTGGGTGTTGTTGCAGGGAATCTGTTTACACTGTGTTTGAGTGCAACTGTAGAATAGTTTATGTTGCCGTCCCATCTGTTTTGCCGAATAAGGTGTGAATTGTGTGACACAGCATATGGCTTTCTGCAGGTGCTGGGTTTGATCGACTTCACAGTTTGTGTGGGTTAACATACTGTATGTCTTTTGCTTTTTGCAATTCTGCCATTCACTCTGTTTTGTTCAGAACACTTGTGCAACATGGTGGGAAATGGAACTCCAAGAACACCAGAATCAACTGTAGAATGTTCTAGTGATCTATTGCTGCAGTGATACAAAGGGGGCAACAGACTCTTAGTGTGTTTGCAGCAGTTTTGTACGCCCCAGAGTGCTGTTAGTCACCTCCTCAGCATCTTACACCCAGTGCACCCTCTCACTCAGAAGTGATTGAGACTCCCAGAGGAAGCAATGGATTGTTGCTTGGTGACAGGACAGCAGATTTACAACCCATGTAGTTATCACAGGAAAGCATTTTCTTGTCAGGAAATGGTTTAGTAGCTGTTTTGAGTGGTTGGTAGTTCATAAATGATGTAGTCGTCAGGCTCATGATTTAGCTGTGTAGGTATTTATTTTCTACTATGTAAAGCGACCTTGGGTTTGTGAAAGGCACTATATAAAATAAACTTAATATTATTATTATTATTTATGTCTTTGTATCCAGTTGAGAGGGTTTTGGCTACAAGCAAAGGTGTTTTTATCAGAGTGAATCACATTTTTATTTTAAAAAGCAGCCTTTGACAGGCATATTTGCAAAGCATCACTGCCCCACTTCATGTTTTATTTTGCTTTTAGCCACTGGGCACTCAGAGTGAAGCAATGGGGTAGATCTTCGTGTTTTAAGAATGACTCATGCAGGCTTCATTGCTGCCTCTTGGGCTAAGATGGTTTCAGCCAGTGCACAGACATGCTGTTCAGACCCCATATTTATCGAGTAACCCAGCCTATAACTTAGATTTTGTGTCTGGATTGATTTTGTAACAGGTGGCTGGGTGCAGTACACAGTGCAATCATTTTTTTTATGAAATTTAGCGAATTGTGCCGTTCAGTTTTCTTGCCATCCGTTCAGTGTGTATGCACAAAAAATCTATTGTGCTCTTTCATAGTTGTGTCTCTGTACATGGGATGCAAAGTGTCTATAACTAAGCCATACCCTATAGCCCTTAAAAATGCTTAATGTTTCCCTGTATTAATTTGATTGATTAATTGTCATTAACTAATGTTCATGTAATGCATTAAGCAGGCTACTGTATCTGACAGTACCTTCATTTGACCTGATGCTGGCTCTGTGGTCTCGGTTGCTGTTTATCTAATCCTCCTGACCCAAATCCTAATCCACCTCTGATAGTGCTTTTTGAAATTACATGCTCATTATATTATTTTATCATTAAAATTCAGGGGGAAAGGAAGGCAACGATTTGACTAGCTGAACATAGACATCATTACCCCATCACCTGAGTGCTGGATGTTCACACAAATCTAATTTCACATACTTTT
>NW_027468565.1:9148190-9153190 GCF_046254945.1 Alosa pseudoharengus
CCCTCTCTCTCTCGGTCTCTCTCCCCTTGTATATACGCGTGCGGTAGTACGTCAGAGTGAGGCTCTGCTGTGAGTTTGGGAGCAGCAGAGGGACCAGACAGCAGAGCAGAGAAGCAGTGCAGCACACAGTACGCACGCTGCACACACATCATCATCTCTCTCTCATTCTCTCTCTCTCTCTCTCTCTCCCTCATTCTCTGTCCGTCCCTCCCACTCTCTCTGCAGCGCTGCTGTGACGTTAGAGGAGGCTGGAGGGAATCCTGCTCCTCGGGTTTCTCTGTCTTAGTTCCGTATTCTTTCCTTTTTACTTTTCCTTTTTTTCTAACCCTTGTACTTAGATTACGGCAGGTGTGTCAATTTGCATCCTCCCTCCTTCCTTCCTTCTCTCCCTCCCTCCCTCCTTCTCTCTCTCTCTCTCTCTCTCTGCCTCTCTCTCTCTTTTCTCTGTCTGACGAGGTGGAGGGTAGGGCTTGGGCAGGCTTTTTGAATGTAGTCACTCTGCGCTCACCTTGCGTTGGTAAACAGACTCGCGTGTGCGGATTACGGAAGAGCCATGTGGAATCAGTCTGACTACTCCAACCACTTGCCCTATCCAGGGCACCCCTTCTACCACACGCCATGCAGGTAGGTAGCATAACCGCTTTCACACACACTCACCTGGACATATAAACACACATACACAACACACACACACAACACACACGCACACACACCCATACACACCCACACACTGGCAGATACGCAACCACACAAACATGTTGTAACACAGCCACACAAACATGCACACACACAGACACATTACAAGAAATACAGTCGTACAAGTACTGCTACTGTTGTCTGTGTAAACACACCTTCTGTTCGTGCTGTGGAGGTGTGTGAGCGGGTCAGAGTAGAGTCAAGTGAGTCATGGGGTCGCCTCCGAGCAGGTGGGATTCATGAGGCAGACGTGCCTCACAATTGTTCTGTCTCTACTTGTGGGGTGGTTTGTGGTCACCTGAGAAAGCCCACACTCTTCCTGAAAGGCACAGTCTCCTTTGTTATTTACCCCAAACTTCAAAAGACTTTGAAATGTCATTGACTTCAACTCTGCACTTCCTCCATTAAGCCTAATGTTTGTTCAGTCAGTCAGAGTGTAAGGCTGCTCTGATTTATTTGTCGCATGTTGTGTTGCCCTCCTGTTTGAGCACTCAGACACTCTCAGTTGTTTACCATTTGTGCTGTTGTTGTTGATGAATATGATTTGCCATGCTTCATTGTGGTAATGAGGGGGTTTAGCCGATACGTTTGTTAACGTCTCATTGTTTGGCAGTTATGCTGGCTTGCGTGACTTTGAACACTAGTCTAACTGGTCTGCAAAGTGTTTGAAATGCTTATCTGATGCCAGAAATGTCATAGTAGATTCTCACCACAGATGAGCATGTTGCATGCATGACAGGCTGTTTGGAATATGCATTGAAATGAAATAATTTCAGGAATGTTCAGGCTCGCGATTGGAATAGTTAATGTCTTTAGAGTTTACAGTAGTAGCAGATTGTTCATTGGAAAGAGAGGTCGAGCATGTTAGTTTCAGGTATGTTTTGTCACGACACCTGGAATGGAGTTTAGCTAGTTTAGCTAGTTTAGCTACTTAGCTTGCTTTGGTGGGATGGAGTGACTTATATGATATTTGTGTGTGTAGGGGGCGGGGGGGGGGGGGGTTAGACTGTATGCTACGTTAATGACATAATCAAATGTCAAATGACAAATTCATGTCATGTTCATGTCAAATTCTGATAACTTGTGAGGTTGTGGTTGTGTCAAGCTGCATTACATATTGTCAGGTAATGTAAATGTACTGTATAAGGTTCTGTGTGGTTGTGTTATGATGTTGTGTAAGCAAGGTAGTGTGATATTGCTCAGGTTGTGTGATAACGTGTCCGATGGTGTGACATATCACGTTGTGTGAGATATGTCAATTTTTGTGATGCAAAGTTACATGACACCATTTCTGGTTGGGTCATGGATCAGGTTATGTGATAAAAGGTTGCATGACACGATCATATGGTCATATCAGGTTCTGTGATACCCTGTCAGATTTGATGGTCTCTGGTTTGTGATACGTCTGATCTGTAGTAAATGACATTTTG
The DNA here is from genome assembly GCF_046254945.1 of Alosa pseudoharengus. Lineage (NCBI taxonomy): Eukaryota > Metazoa > Chordata > Actinopteri > Clupeiformes > Clupeidae > Alosa > Alosa pseudoharengus. The sequence goes on from NW_027468565.1 coordinate 9,150,317, forward strand.
AGATGAGATTAAGGATTGTTCTCTTCCTCTCTCTCTCTCTCTGCCTGCTCGATCTCTACTCTATCCTTCTATCATTTCATATCTCATTCATATCTCATTCTCTACCTCCTGGTAATGTCCCCTCACTCCTGTCTTTCTCTTTTTCTCTCTACCTCTCTCCCCCTGTCACTGTCTATTCCATGGCAGTGTGTGTTTGTGTGTGCGTGTGTATGTGTGTGCGAGTGTGTGTTTGTTTGTGTGTGTGTGTGTGTGTGTGTGTGTGTGTGTGTGTCTCATCTGTATTCTGGTCCACTCTCACCACTACCTTGTCATCAGATGAAACATTTAACAGGGCTGAAATGATCCTAGGCAAAATCACAGCATTTGAAGAGGTTGCACATGTCTATCAGAGATTCACTCTCGGTGCTGTGTGTGTAAGTGTGTGTGTGTTTGTGTGTGTGTGTTTGTCTGTATGTGTGTGTGTGTGCGTCTGTGTGTGTAGGCTTATGTAGGGGTGCAGGGCTGTGTTTGAGTGGGTAACGGGTATTGTTCTGGAATTGGTTTCCAAATTGAGCTATGAGAGTGTATAAGTATGTGTGTGTGTATGTGTGTGTGTGTGTGTGTGTGCACACGCATGCGTGCGAGAGGGCCGGGGGGACAGCAAGTGTATCGGGGGAGGTCGTGTATCAGCTTGATTCGTCATCTCTGCCCACGGCGCTAATCAGATAATTATGCTCTATCGCTCGTGTGCAGATGTGACCCCAGCCCGGCGCACATCAGCAGCATCCGTCTCCGTCACCACGGCTCTCCCAGCACAAGTGCCCTCCACACAGAAACAGCCCTCATCTGTGACCACGCAGCCGCTGTGGGGAAGGGCTGCTGAGGCTCGGTGCTTACTGCTGCTTTATGTCTTTGGCAGCACCATACAGCTCCATACAGGCCTAGATGTGCCTTATGATAAAACATCAGCAGTGTAATGGCGCATGAAATGAGTCGAGTCATTACTTCCAGTCCTTGCCAATATATACTGTGTATGTGTGTGTTGGCATGAGAGAGAGAGAGAGAGAGAGACGGCAAAGATGCACTTGTCACTTTCCCCGAGTCAGCATACACAAATCTACAAGGGATTGTGGATACACTGTGTAATTGTAGATGAGAACAATATGAAAGCAACAGTGTGTACTGACCCAGTTATGGAGCATTTGTGTATTTGCATACTGGCTTTCTTTAGGGATTAACCCAAGCAAAATGACAAATTCCTAATTCCAAGTTGTGTTTACTTGCTTTGACAATTGCATTTATAAAGATGCATTTTCACACCAGGGGTTCCAATGGTGCTGCAGAGAAGATTACTTGACTGTACTACTCTGCAACAGCAGTTAGTTTACACTACAAAGAGCACCTGTTTGTAAGACACTAAAGGCTTAAGATTGTTGCTGACGTCATGGCAACCCCATGACCACCATAGAGCATCTGATTCAGCCCCTACCCTCCCTATCCCCCTCTTCGCTGTCTGTGTCAGACGAGGTTTACCTTTCCATCTCCTTTTCTGCAAACACATCTTCCCTGTAGTGTACATCTCTGGAAATGGGTTTGAAGTCCCGCTGAAAAGCAAGCATGGGGGAAACGTCAGCCGTGCAGTGCACTCCTGCACACTCTTGACACACGCGTGTGAGTGTTCTGGAAACTTGCACACTCACTGAGTCACCACTCTCCCCAAACGACTCTGAAGTTCTGCGCCAGTGTCATCCATCCAGAATGGAGCGGTTTTGTACTTCCCACTACGGTGCGGTGTTCACGGGGAGGCCTTCTCAGCGTGACCCCCAGAGGGCTATATCACATGGCTCTCAGTGATATGTCATTATTAATCGTGTCTACCATGAAACGAAATATCATCAGAAATAGCATTGAATACAACTGAATGCAACTGAGTTTAATTTATATACAGTATATGAAAATAAGGCTTGTAAAATTTATTTCAAGGCATTTTACAGAGCCCAACTTGAACTTGAAACCTTGATAAGTTTATATTGAAGGTCAACTCACCTACAGTATATCACCTGTTGCCGTGGAAGCGGTTACTGTCTACAGTAATGGTAGTGGAATGTGAGATGAAAGCACTGTTCTGTGATGAGTGAAGAGCCGTCATGCTGTCCACACGATTCACCTCATACGGCCTGACTCTGTCATCACCTGAGAATGCACGCTTCCTCCCTTATCTGTTATTACCTCAGAGCACCTGACTTGATATAGGGCATGATCATGCATGCATAGCCAACTGTCTGGGACCTACCTGGCTAGGTGTGTGTGTGTGTCACACATGTGTCACAGTTTTCCAGGTGTGCCAGGGCCAACCTTTGAACCATCCAGATGTGTAACATTCACCCCCTCCCATCCCTTTGTATTCAGTTGTGGGAGACCGCCTGGCCATTTTGCCCTTTGTGTCTAAATTTGTGAGATTTCTCCTATTTTTCCAGGTGTGAGTTCTCAGCTAACAGGACGCTCATTTCACCTGTGGATGTTGACTCACTGACCTGCAATTAACCATTTTTGCATGACATCCCAATTTTTAATGGCTGTACATGGTGTTGTGTAATGTTCATTGTCTCTGACACCAAATAATATGTATGTCTACAGTATCTGGCTATGAGATCATGGCCAGTAGTACTTCTCTAAATAGAATAGAGGCAGACGTCTTAGTCTCAGGGTGTAAAAAGGGTGTTTGTAGTGTGTTGATGTGGTGGGTGTGTTTGGATGTGTGTTAAAGTGTGTGAGAGAGAATGACTATCACAGTGGATGATGTAGTATGTGAAAGCATGCCAATGCGGGTCAGAGTGACAAAGGTTGTGTATGTCTGTGTGTGTGTAAAAGAAAAAGTGTCTCCCCTGGGTTAAT
>NW_027468565.1:9155690-9168190 GCF_046254945.1 Alosa pseudoharengus
ATGTTGACAGTCTGTGATGTGTTTGTGTTGTGATTGTGAAAGCCTGTAGAATGTCTGGCAGTCTGTAAACAGTCTGTGAGTTTGGGTTCAGATATTACTCTGATTTTGCCTCTGTATTTATCTGCGTCTTTAAAGGAAAAATCTGGTATTTAGCACTTTGAGTCCCTTTTCTGGTTTGTTTTGGATGAACTAGAGTGGTGGACACCGAAATTTTGACGATTGGTCCTGTCTCGACTTTTCTGACTCGTTTTGAATCGCCTTTTGGAAGACTCATTGCACGTTGATATTACTGCGCCACCGTCTATGCTTCAGGTTCAAATATTGAGCAGAAGTTTATACGCGGTTGTGAGGTGTCTGAAAAAATAGTTCCACAATAGCAAATAAGACGGCTGGAAATCGTACATTGCGCCGATATATTTGATTTTAATAATCAACGAAAACCACTAACCACTCGGTGAGTTGCACAGTTTTGAAAACGAACGTTAAGGGTTGTTTTAGGACATGTTTGAGTATGCCTGTTGGCAGCCACTCTGAGTAGTCGAAGGCGATTCAAAACGAGTCAGAAAAGTCGAGACAGGACCAATCGTCAAAATTTCGGTGTCCACCACTCTAGTTCATCCAAAACAAAGTGCTAAATACTGGAATTTTCCTTTAAGCATACAGTGTTTCCCACAGAATTAAATTCTATTTGTGGTGGTAGGTTTACAGAATTAACTTGAAAGCAACAGTTTTTAACAAATTAGCGCAGCGTGGTTATGATGCAGATTTAAGCACAATTTAGCCAGTCGATTTTTATGCCAACAATTGCAGGATTGTTAATATTTTCTTTAAATGTAAATGTAGGTTTGTTGAGAGACAAGGAGAGGCTGCGCAAAGGTGTACATAGCGTTTCAAAGAACGAATTCCATCCAATTTAAACAGTACAACATGGAAAATCATTGTGTGGTGGTCAGATATTGTGGTGGGCCGCCACATATAGGCCAATGTATGGGAAACACTGGCATATGAGTGCTTGTGCAAATGTGGTTTGTGTGTGTCTGTGTGTACTGTATGTGTGTGCACACCTTTATTGCACCCCTCTGTGTGTAGGTAGGCTGCGTCAGTAGGAATATAATGTGTGTTCCTCGGTCATGCTGGGTTTGCTGACCATGCTGGACTTCCAACATTCATTAAGCCTTCGCACAGCACTGTGTGCTATTAAAGACCCACTGCACGGTTTAAAGACCCACAGTGCAGTTCAGAGGGCAGCTACTGCATGTGGACACGGTTGGCCCATGGCTGTAGGCTTGTCTCTCTGCCTGTCTGCCTGATTCCCCACTGCTAGTGTTGATGCAGATTGACTGAGAAGATTCCTCAAACAAGATGGCAAAGTGAGCAAAATCAGATCACTTAAGCCTCTGTGTGTGTGTGTGTCTGTGTGTGCATGTGTGTTTATCTGTGCACATTAGTGAGCCTGGCATGTGTAAATCCCTGCTGTGTGCTTGATGTGTCAACTCCGAGCGAGGAAAAGCACACCTACAGATCTCCATGAGAAGTGGCCAAGACGTCGTGTTGACACAGTGTTTCAAGTGTGCCCCAGGTGTCCCTGTGTTTTGGCCCTGATAATGGCCACAGGGCATTGACTACCCTTCCCTAGAGCACTGCACACTGTTGCAGAGGCAATGAAACTACTGCATGAACATGAGTCACACCTGGCCACAGTATCGACAGATAAGGTGTGTACACCATTTAAGGTTGTGGGCCCTGATCTGACTGTTATATGTGTGTGTGTGTGTGTGTGTGTGTGAGATACATTGTTTAAATGTGATATCACATGGCAAAAAAAAAAGGTCCAGTATGTAGGAAATAATGGAAAATAAACTGTAACCATTCCAAAAATGATCACCATATGTTGTCAGAGAGTAAGGAAACACGATGAATTGAAGTAATGGCTTATTTGACAACATTATTCTAACCCGTAAAACCCCGTAAAACCCATGAAAAAAAATGAGTTACGGGGCGGAATCTCTTGGAATTTTCGTTTATGTTTTGAACGATTAATTCTAGAATAGCGTATTAATAATGGGCTAGCGCGTCCTCCTATTTGGGTTGCCAAATTAGCAAAGGCCAACTGTCAACAGCTGTCAGTTGTAGTCATGAACGCCTACGAGAGGCAGGAAAATTTCCAAAATTAAAACAAGAAACAAATGAAGTGGACATCGGAGGAGCTTTCTGAGATGGTGGCGTCTTCGTCAAATGAAGAATATCAAGTCTGACGCAGAGCTGGCAATATTTCTCCACAACAGGTAGCCTAGGCTAAACTTCATCTGCATCGCTAACTTCAGCTAAATATGTTACGTTGGTTAGAGAGGTATTTTTTGTTTTCACTGTTTCCGTAATGTGTAGCTGGGTCATGGTTGGAAAAACGTTAAAGCAGATGCAGGTCAACTAACGTTAGCTAAGTCTTCATTACATCTGGCAACCCAGAAGAGGCTCGCGTCTGGTAGTCTTGAGAACGTTCACCAGTGTTTTGATTTTGGCCTACAGAACGTTCGGTAACAATCCTACAAATCGCACCTTTAACATTATCTGTAGCCCTATAGAGTTTATCTTTACCATGGCTCCCTATGTCTATTGGTCATTACATACTGATAATTTTTTTTGCGGCTGACATCATGTTTACAAGGGCCAACCTTTAGCAAATATAGCCTGTGGTGTGGTCTGCAAGCAGTAGCTGTGGGGTGCTGGGGAGGAGGGGGGGGGGGGGGTGGACAGATAGCAGCGGACCCTTAGATAGACCCTGCCGGATCCACGCCAAAGATGGGCCATGTGCCTACCGGAGTCGGCAGCCATCTGGGGAGCCTGTGCAGACAATGCCAAGTAAAGAGAGAGAAAGAATAAAAATCCATAATGAGAGAGGGAATAGAGGGGTGTGGGAACGCGCCCGACTCAGACTGTCCAGCAAGACGACCCAGTGGGAGGCCTGCATTCCAGAGAGCTCGGAATTCTGTGTGTGAATAATGTGTCTTTGTTGCCGCGGTGATGAAACTTTATTTACAGTGGTGGTCTTGTGAAAAGCAGCTCATCTCTGCTTGGCTTTTCAAATCCTCAGCACCCCCCACCCCACACACACACACACACACACACACTCACACAACCACCCGCCACCCTTTTCACCATCATAGCAATGGAGTAATTAAACTCTCCAATTCCTTAAATGAGGGAGATGAGTCACATGACGACTTTGAGTATTCTTATTTCAGCGTGATTGGATTTCAGTGGGTCTGCCTATGATGTGGGAGCTCCACGGTTGACAAATGTAGCGGTCTGAAAGTATCCGTGGCAACGGGGTATCAGTAGCTAGTGGGCAGCTTTGAAATTGACCCGGACTGACACTCTAATCACTCAGTGAGGACAGATCGAGGCTGGCATGACAGTACTAAAGAAAGGGAGAGAGAGAGGTGTGTGTGTGTGTGTGTGTGTGTGTGTGTGTGTGTGTGTGTGTGTGTGTGTGTGTGTGTGTGTGTGTTGCTTTGTGTGGTTAATGTACATTCAGCTTGGTTTTAAAGAGCTGAACTAAGAGAGGAAGTCCAGATCACTGGCCAGTGGTCATCTTCTCAACCTCCTAATGTGGTGGTAATTTTAACTTGAGTTCATAAGATCAGCTAATTTAACAGTGCATCTTATACTTGACTGTGTGTGTGTGTGTGTGTGTGTGTGTGTGTGTGTGTGTGCACTAAGAAGAAGAATATTGTGTGTGTGTGTGTGTGTGTACTCTGGGGAGTGACTCATACTCTAGCAGCAGGAGATTGAATCAGTTGAACAAACGTTTCACTCAGGCAGAACTAACAGTTGGAAGGCGCACAGATCACAGCCTCGATGTGACCGCTGCTTCCGGTGTGTCCGCTCAGCGCTCTGCTTCTGCTGCGCTCCTGTGCGCCCCCACCCATCACCCCCCCTGGCAAATCCAATTACCCAGTGCCCATCTCAAGGGGCCATGCTGGCCACAGGCCATCCACCGCAGGCTGTCTGTGTGTGTGTGTGTGTGTGTGTGTGTGTGTGTGTGTGTGTGTGTGTGTGAGGAACATGGAGTATTTTTATATTTCTGCACCCAGAGGGAGAAATGTTTCCTCTGTGCGTTCAGCTGGTTTCCTCTGAGCGAGCTCCTCTGCTCTGTCTGCAGTGGGGACGCATGGGGTTTTACAGAGGCGTTTGATTGTGGCCCTAGCAGTGGGTCAGCAATGTGCAGAATGCACAGACGCTGTGCAGACTCTCAGTCCTGACTGCCATCCCAAGCCCTGACTGGTCCTCACCCCCCTGCCTTTTAACATGACACTCTCCAATTGGACTCGACATTCGGAAGTTAAACATCTTCAAAGTTTCACTCTGAAGTTGAAGTGCAAGTACATCAGCATCCTGAAGTACATTACGGTAGACCTCCATCTGCAATGCAGTAATCTAATCTAATCTAATCTAATGCAGTGGACGCAGCGCATGGCTTCAGCTCAGGCATCTCCCTCTACCATTGTATTTATGGCTCATAACTGTCGGTTCCACCCAGTTTTGCAACAAAATAAATATTCTGTATCCAGAGGTCGTATCATGAAGGGGACACCAGCTCACTTTTGATTCCTCCTTTTGGCTTTGTGACTCAGCCCTGCTGGCCACCATGCAAAGAGATTTGCACTGATATCAGACTCATTAGCAGCCTTGTGTTTTTTCCAGCAGTCTGGCACTGAAGGCTCTCTAGGTCCTATCTCTCCAGGTCCTGTCCCGGCCCCTGTTTGTTCTCCTGCTACGCTACGTTACGTGGCGCCGCTCTGCTGCTCGGGGCGCTGCAGGTGACGTGAATGTAAATAGGGTTTGCCTGGCTTGGCTGATTTGCATGCCGGCCCGTCAACGCTGATCGAATCACGGCCCCCCCCGCTGGGCCTCAGATGCTGGCTAACGCTTGGAGGAGGATGCGGCCTCCCACTCGCTCGGCGTTCCCTCATATTTACCCAGACCGGTTATATCGATCCCACTCTGTCTCTGACCCCCCTCTGTCTCTGTCACACCCAGAACCGCGGAATACATTTCCACAGAGATAAAATATGGGGAAAGTAACGTTTTACAACTACACTTGTTTTCAGTCAGGATGAGGTGCATCAAAAGGAAAAAAACCCTACAGACAAACTGAGAGAGCAGGTGAGAAGGAGACAGAGAGGTTGTCTGGAGGTGAAGGGGAGAACATCCGTAGGTGGGTACCGCTAGGCAGTACATACTGAGGTTTTACCGTGTCGGGAGAGTGTTCATAGATTTAACTTCATCTGCAAATTGGCCCACTTTCATTGACCAGTGCTTATTAGAGCAGATACTGGATCGTGACAATTACATACACAAACAGATGGGGGTTTTTTTCTGCTAAGTAGTCTATATGCAGCTGTACTGCATTGCGATGAAAAGCCCTGCTGTAATTAGCACTACCGTAAATGCATGTATATGTTTATATGTCATTGTGCACTGGAAATGTAAATAGTTGACTCATGTTGCATATAGTGTAGCGAACACACTGCCGCTGGGTGTAATGAGAGATTGGGCATGAGGGGAGCAGCTGAGTGGAGGCCCTGTTTGTGCTGATTCAGTCACTGCGGCACGGCTCCTCTTGTGTCTGCAGTGGGCTGCTGGGACTTGGACCCCTGGGGGTTGTGCAGTGTGTGTAGAGTGGGGAGGGGTTATGTGCTCACCTGAGCATACACTATAGGTAAACAGGACATGCACATCCTCTGTCCTTATTCACATTGAAGCAGGAGACTCAGTAAACTCTGTGGAAAAGTAATGCAGGTAAGCAAGCTCAGGCTGATTAGTTTTGGAAGGCACTATAGATAGTATTGTACCTTATATACCGGTAATAAAAAGTGATTATCAGGTATTAAAGGTGCATTACATGCTACAAGCTTATTTTCAGGTTCTACTACAGAACTACTAGCTTTAGACAATATGCAGTATTAGAAAGATAATATGATGATATGCTGTTTTATTCAGTGCCAGTACACTGTACTCCCAGAGTAATGAAGTTTAATCCTTCTTTCAGGGTTCATGAGTTCCGCTGTGACACGTGCGGCCTGGGGCTACCTCAGACCTCTCTTGCTACTCTCTGGGTGATAATGTGTGGTGGCTGGGGCTACCTCAGACCTCTCTTGCTATTCTCTGGGTGATAATGTGTGGTGGCTGGGGCTACCTCAGACCTCTCTTGCTATTCTCTGGGTGATAATGTGTGGTGGCTGGGGCTACCTCAGACCTCTCTTGCTATTCTCTGGGTGATAATGTGTGGTGGCTGGGGCTACCTCAGACCTCTCTTGCTACTCTCTGGGTGATAATGTGTGGTGGCTGGGGCTACCTCAGACCTCTCTTGCTACTCTCTGGGTGATAATGTGTGGTGGCTGGGGCTACCTCAGACCTCTCTTGCTACTCTCTGGGTGATAATGTGTGGTGGCTGGGGCTACCTCAGACCTCTCATGCTACTCTCTGGGTGATAATGTGTGGTTGCTGGGGGTTGATTTAAGATGCGGAGGGCAAGCCTGGGACACTGGCTCTTCACCAGCATCGCCTGACTCTGTTACAAACCTGGCCCTGATGTGGGCCGAACATCTTCTCACTTCTCACATCCAGCAGCTTGTCTTGTTTGGCTGTCTGGGGTTTATGCCAAACAGGCTTATCCTCGCAATGCCATTAACTTTTACTCTCGGGTCTGTATCAGCTGCCAACACCTTTATGGCCACAGGTTCTCTAAGAGCTCTGTGCTGGATGATGAGTAAGAACTGGAAGTTGATTTTAAAAGCCAGCCTGCTGTTCTGGGTCTCCCAAAGCTTCTTTAGATGTTGCTTCGGGATCCACACCATTTCATGGGGTATTATACTCGTGGCGTGATAACGTGGCACAGCTTAACCTGTCTGTTCCGTCAGAATAATCCGATATTTCCGGTAAAACAAATATTAAGCCAGTCAGGGTAAACAGATGGAAAACAGGTCTGGGCAGAAGTAGCTTACGACTCATTTCATGTCCATGTCACAAGAAAAACCAACAGATATTTGATATTTAGATCTTTTATAGAAAACGGAAGTAAAAAACTCCTCTGTATGCTGTATCTCCAAGAGCCTCAAACTATGGATTTTAGAAATCCAAGTTTTAAAACACCTATGAACTTGTGTGTTTTGTGCATTAGTGTATGTGAGCTCCAAGGCCATGTGATTGACTTAAAAATGGGGAAAATAGAGCGGTCATATAACCTGTTGGGAGTTGACTGGCCTTCACTGGCCTTGTTGGCTCTCTTCTTTTCACCTGTACTTTGTATAGCTCTGATAGACCTGTGAAAGGTGCCCAAGGTCAAGTGTTAAAATGCTGATAAAAATGACTGGGACTGAGTCACTTTTGATGAAAGTATCTACTCTGACAGTCATGCACTGGGAGCTCCGGCCGTTAGTTTGTGAGATATTTAGCTGTTGATGCCTTTATCATGGCCTTTTGACGTCATGCAGTGTTTATAGTCTCTAACCAAATTACATCCGCAACACTTTTGGGAAAAAGTGCTTCCCCTTATCAAGCTTCTGTTGAAAGATAAACAGATAAAAATAGCACTCCATTAATTCAGCCCACTTAGCTGGGTGGCATGGACCGAGTGCCTTGCTTGAGCACAGGCTATTTTCAGACAGACTGATTAACTGAAAACACTTTGAGCCATCCAAAAAAACTTTCCCCCCCCCCCCCTCTCCCCCAACACCACCACTGTCCCACTCCAGGACTCGCTGAGGCATAGATTCTGTCCAGAGACACCCCAGCGCTGTGAAGTAGCTTTTCCATGTCGAGTGTGAAGCTCTGGGAGAGGGGAGGAGATAGACGGCCTTGTTGCAGCAGTGGCCCCTGTGGATTGTTGGGCTGATAAGTGTGCGTGTGTGTGTGTGTGTATGTGTGTGTGTGTATGTAGGTGTGTGTATGTATTGAGGGGGAGGTGTTTTTAGATTATAGCAAACTATAGATTGGGTGTCATCCTAGCCTGGTGTGGACAGTCAGATCCATTTCTGGGTGAGCCTCTGTCCAGGGGGCAAAGCAGACCCAGTCATCATTAGGGTTGGGTATCGTTTGAATTTGAACGATTCCGATTCCAATTCGAATTTCTTATTTCGATTCCGGTTCCTAGCGATTCTCGATTCTGATTTTTTAAGAGGCTGGGTCAAAAAAAGTTTAGGATATTTTAAATGAGCTAGCTAACCAACGGTCTTTCTCAGGGTATCTGCACATTTTCCAAGTACAAATTTAAAGACTTTTAAGACCTTTTCAAGACATCTAATTGAAACTTAAGACTTTACCACGGCAAAAAGATATATATGACTGTTTATGCAATAGTTTTTTTTTTCCTACTAATTTTAACCCCCACCCCATTTTGGATGTCTACAGAAGTTACCAAATATTTTTTGGCGAAAGAAAAATAATTGTGTGTGAATTACCTTCAAAGCTATAAATGCCCAATTTTAGGGTCTGGGCTGCTTGCTTTTGAAGCTGGCTGTACATATTTGGTTTTGCGTTCTGCTGATGCTGACTGTTCTTCACCTGTGTCTGTAGTGGCCTAGGCTACTTGCCAAAGACATGTGCACTGGACTGGATTCCCTTCAATATTTTTTTCAAAGTTAGACTAAGCTATTTACATATTTTAATAAGCCTACTTTATATAATTTACTATGTGCATCTATTGTCCAATATGCAGCACAGCAAATTAAAGTTAATCCACTACTTTACATTTTGCATACCAGTTGTATCTAAACCAACCAAAGCTTGACTGAAACATTGTAAAACCATTGACTTGTTTGAGAACCATTGACCTCGCATGATCCTGCTGAAAACCGCTGGTTTCATCTCAAGCACGCACGTATTATGAACACACGTTTTTTTTTTATGTAGCCAGTCGCTGACATTCAAAAAATATGCGGTTATAGTTCACAACTTTTGCGAAGTAGGCCTAGCCTACTGGGAAACGCTGGCAAGCAAGCTGCTGGTAGATATTACAGGTAGGCTATTATAACTTAGACAGATGTTTTCTTCCCTAGGCTAGGCCAGCAACACACGCTGGAAAGATGCAAACAGATCAACTTAACATATACAGTATTTCCTCCTGATTGCGAAGCACTGCACATAATTTGACCAGCAGTCTTCGAGTCCATAGTTTGTGAAACGATGCTGCGTCCGAGCAACGATTTTAGATGCCAAGCGCAACTCCAAAAAGGAGAACAAATGAGCGTCCGGCTTGAGGCTGCGCCGGACAGGGCTTTTAAAATCCATATGTCCGGCCTAAATTCGAACTTATGGCCAACCTATCGCTCTTTCTTTCTCTTGCTCATTCTACCGTAGGCTTCCTAATTCCACGTAGGCTACCTGTATATCTCTCTGGCCTCAGCTACACCACGAAAACGTCAGGCATATTATTTTGTACATAGGCCTCCCAGCTAGCACAGTTACGTTGCCAGTACGTTGCTGCAATGTAACTGAATGACCCAAAATACATTGCCACAACGTCGTATCCAACGTTGCCACAACATGCAAAGTGAAAGGTGAGAATTCGTAACCACAACGTCACTCCCCAACGTTGCCAATCCGTAACTGCAACATTAAGTTACGTTGCAGCAAGGTGGAATTGAAAGGTGCCGTTTCGTAACCGTAACGTAAGTTACTGACGCCACCAGTCCTGTTCAGCAACATTGCCACAACATGCAAAGTGAAAGGTGAGAATTCGTAACCGCAACGTAACTCCCCAACGTCGCCACTCCGTAACAGCAACATCAGGTGACGTTGCAGCAACGTGGAGTTGAAAGTTGCCGTTCCGTAACCGTAACGTAAGTTACCGACGCCACCAGTCCTGTTTAGCAACGTTGCCACAACATGCAAAGTGAAAGGTGACAATTTGTAACCGCAACGTAACTCCCCAACGTCGCCACTCCGTAACCGCAACATCAGGTGACGTTGCAGCAACGTGGAGTTGAAAGTTGCCGTTCCGTAACCGTAATGTAAGTTACCGACGCCACCAGTCCTGTTTAGCAACGTTGCCACAACATGCAAAGTGAAAGGTGACAATTCGTAACCGCAACGTAACTCCCCAACGTTGCCAATCCGTATCTGCAACATCAGGTTACGTTGTAGCAACATGGAATTGAAAGGTGCCGTTTCGTAACCGTAACGTAAGTTACCGACGTCGCCAGTCCTTAACAACAACTTCAGGCAACATTGCGGCAACGTCGCAAGTGGAAGGTTTCATTACGTAACCGCAACGTAACTTGCCAATCCATAACCGCAACAATAATAAAATTATAGTATGTGCCTTACATGACAACTACCCTTCTTACAGCACTTGTACATAGGCCAATTAATACCTGTAGGCACAGCGAATGCTTTGATCCGGGTGATATTACTGTTACTGTGTGAGAGAGACAACCTATGTAACATCAGATCACATCTTCATGGTTATCCATTTTGCTATTAATTACATACAGTCTATGTATGAACTTACCTTATGTGTGTAGCTGATTTTCAACCATTCAGGCTTATGTCCTCCAACAAGATACACGATGGAATTGTCAGCTGGACTTTTATACTATCTTCTATCCATTTTCATTCCCACCTTCAACAACCTGTTTGCTCTCTGAACTGGCGTATATTGGTTTTGTCACATCATTTGAAACAAGTGAAATCAATTTTGAGTGGTTGTGTTTAATCGATGACATGTGTATGTCTATTTGTATTTCATTTTTGCCACTTGTGTTTACCAGTAAAAATACAGTACATAAGCATTAGTGCAGAATGTGTTTTGAGAATGAGTGTTTAAAGTTTTTCTAAAAATTGTGTTTTACCATGTGAAATGGTTTAAGGTATTGACAACAGACTGAATAATTAGCTTAATGAGTTCAAGCAACTGAGAACTTTCTTCAGCCAATGGGTTTTAGTGTTTTAGCAACTGAGAAAAACTGTAAGTACTCATATATTTTAGATGTTACATGTACTGTACATATACTGTACTGTATCACCACATATGTATTGTGCATACATTGTATGTGCATGGTCTCATATATGTACATATATTGTGCATATACATATATCTTTACAAATATTACCAATACATTTCCCCATATACATCTGAATACATTATGGTGGATATTTCGAACTAATTTGGGGCAGTCATGGCCTACTGGTCAGGACTTGAAAACGAAGGGTTGCTGGTTCGATCCCCGACCAATAGGTAAAATGCTGACCTGATCATGATGTTGTGGCACCATTCTTCATGGTAGCAAATGGCAACATCATCAGCTGACCAGTTCACAATGTTGTGGCAACATCACTCACAATACTACATGGCAATGTCATCGGCTGACGTCGCGGGGACGGTTCCCATGGCACCAAATGGCAACGTCATCAGTTGACCCGTTTACAACGTTGTGGCAACATCACTCCAAATACTACATGGCAACATCATCGGCTGACGTCGCCGGTACATTTCCCACAGCACCAAATGGCAACGTCATCGGCTGACCTAATCACGATGTTGTGGTAACATCACTCCAAATACTACATGGCAACATCATCGGCTGACGTCGCCGGTACATTTCCCACAGCACCAAATGGCAACGTCATCGGCTGACCTAATCACAATGTTGTGGCAACATCACTCCAAATACTACATGGCAACATCATCGGCTGACGTCACCGGTACATTTCCCACAGCACCAAATGGCAACGTCATCGGCTGACCTAATCACAATGTTGTGGCAACATCACTCCAAATACTACATGGCAACATCATCGGCTGACGTCGCGGGGACGTATCCCACGGCACCAAATGTCAACGTCATCAGCTGACCCGTTTACAACGTTGTGGCAACATCACTCCAAATACTACATGTCAACGTCATTGGCTGACGTCGCGGGGACATTTCCTGATACTAAATGGCAACGTCATCAGCTGACCTGATCATGATGTTGTGGCAACATCACTCACAATACTACATGGCAACGTCATTGGCAGACGTCGCGGAAACGTTTCCCATGGCACCAAATGGCAATGTCACCAGCTGACCTAATCACAATGTTGTGGCACCGTTCTTAACGGTACCAAATTGCAACATCATCAGCTGACCAGGTCACAACATCGCTGCAATGTCACTAATGGTACCAAGTGACAACATTGTCTTGCAAAGTAGCTGTGACGTTGCAACAACGTAGCCAGAAGGTAATGTCGCTGTGACCAAATGACAACTTTATGGCGACGTTGCTGCAACGTCATGTGTTAGCTGGGCTACTGTATTATTACTGTTTTCACTCCTTTAACCACACCCGTGAAAAACATCTTCACTCTGCAACCACTACACTTCCTCCCGTAGCCTAATAGCTTAGTCACTTATACAATTGCGCTTTAAATACACGAAACTGGATTGAGACGGTCCCATACGCACATTTAATACCTCTCTTTCGAAAATTTAATTGTATTTAAGACTATTTAAGGA